>NC_136966.1:4530133-4567633 GCF_032717465.1 Coenobita brevimanus
GAAGAAAATTAGTGAAATGGCAAGTACAGTAGTCAATCACGAGAGTGTTATGGAAGAGTTCAAAAATGACACAGAGACAATTAGGCAAGTTAGCAGTCTTATTGACCAGAGCAGTGATATTGAGGAGAAGATAACACAAGTAAATGAAGCTGTGCAAAGCTACAAAAATGATGTAGAAACCACGTATGCAGAAATGGTGAAAGTAAAGAAAGACTTAGAAACAAGGGTGGAGGAAAAAAGCATTAAAAAGGAGGTGAAAAGAATAATCCAAAACAATCCAAAGTTAGTCAGAGATTCAGTAGAGATAAACAAATCAATAATAATCACTGGTATAGAAGAGGATGAAGTTAAAAACAAGATCACAAGAGACAAAAAGGAGATGGCAAATGTAATGAGCTTACTGAAAGTAGTATCAGAGGAAATCTGTAGTAAAGACATAGAGGAACACAAAAGGTTAGGGAAATACGAGAAAAGCAAGACAAGACCTCTAAAGGTGACTTTCCAGAGTGTAAACACTGTGGAGGAGATACTAAAAAATGCAAAGAATCTTAAGGAAAAAGAGGAGTTCAAAAATGTATGGATAAAAAGATGCCTAACACAAGAGGAACTGGAATTACTGAAAGAGAAAAGGGAGGAAGCAAAAACAAAAAATGAGGGAAGATCAGAAGAGGACAAGAAGAAATTTTTTTACAAAGTAATAGGATTGCAGGTACGAAAGTGGTACACAAATAGGATGGAAGAAAAAGGAGGAAGGTAGTAGAACCATGTCATGACAAGTATATAAACAAGATGATAAAGTTGATGTACTCAAATGTGGATGGAATGGTATCTAAATTACTAGAGATGAATGATTATGTCAGAGAAAATGAACCACAAATAATACGCCTAACTGAAACAAAATTAATACCAAGGATATCAAATGAGCAACGTTGGGTCTGGTTAGTACTTGGATGGGTGACCGCCTGGGAACACCAGATGCTGTTGGCATCCCTATGTGTCAAGTGGGGTTGGTGGAGGATTAGTGCCCCTCCCTGTAAAAACAATTAACTCTAAGCCCTTGGCCACCCCGTGTGGGATACATGGCGTCTGGCAATGAATGAATGAATGAATGATATCAAATGACATACTAAACTTAGAGGAATACAATATATGGAGAAGAGACAGATATTTAAAAAAAGGAGGAGGAATTATAATATTAACTAAGAAAAATCTAAAAGTCAAGGAAATAAAACTAGATATATCATCACAAGTAGAACTGATTGCAGTAGAGATCGACACATCTGAAGGTAAAGTAATTGTAGCCAATTTGTACATGCCACCCAGATCAAACACATGGGAAAGAGACGAATATGAGGACCTGGCAGAGAGTACAATTCAGAGTGTAAGATCATTGCTACATAAAATGGAAGAGAAATCGGAAAGAATTATACTAACTGGGGACTTCAATACAAATATAAATTGGAATACTCTAGATATAAATAGCCAAGAAAGCTGCTGGGACCAAAAGCTCCTGGATCTCGTACAAGAGTTTTTCTTAACGCAACATGTGAGGGAAACCACCAGAAAAAGAGGACTTGATGTACCTTCAGTGCTAGATCTAATATTTACAAGGCAAGAAAATGATATTGACAGTTTAATATATCACCCTCCACTCGGCAAAAGCGATCATGCAGTACTAAACTATAACTTCAGGATAGCATATGACATAGTAAACAGCAATGATAGTTAAAAAAAAGAGCCTAAACTATAAAAAGGGAAATTATCAAGACCTAAAGAAGTATTTCTTAGAAGTTGATTGGGAAAATGAGCTTAGAGGACAAGATTTAAATGCTGTATATAAAAAATTATGTGAATTTTATGAAATAGGAGTCCAGAAGTACATCCCACAGCACAAAGAAGCAGATAAGAAAATACAGAAATGGTTCAATACAGAATGTAAAAAATCAAAAGAAAGAAGAGATTTGTTGTGGAATAGATACAGAAGACACAATAGTGAAAGGGCGTACAATAATTACAAACAGGCAAGAAACGACTATACAAGAATAAGGAGGGAAGCCCAAAAACAGTTTGAGGAGGATATAATAAATAAAAGTAGTGATCAACCAAAGCTGTTTTACAGCTATATCAGACGCAAAACTAAAGTAAAAGATATAATACAATCCATTACGGACGAGGGAATCACTTATACACAAGAGAAAGATATTTGTGAAGCACTAAATAAGAATTTCCAATTAGTTTTTACAGAAGAAAAAATTTTGAGAGGGACTATGTGGAACATGCATGTCCACACATACTACCAGATATACAAATAGCAGAAAAAGTAATACAGGAGGAGTTAAGTAGATTAGACAGAGGAAAAGCAAGTGGTCCTGATGAAATTTCATGTTGGGTATTACGAGAATGTGCAAAGGAGTTATGTAAACCATTATTTTTAATTTTCAAGAAATCCTTGAGTCAAGGTAAACTACCTGATATTTGGAAAAAAGCAAATATTGTCCCCTTATTCAAGAAAGGAAATAGACAAAATCCACTCAACTACCGACCAGTATCACTGACCAGTGTTGTAAGCAAGGTATTAGAAAAACTTATAAGAAAAGCTTGGGTAAATCATCTAGAAGAACACAGTATGATAACAGAAAGACAGTTTGGATTCAGAAAAGGAAAATCATGTGTTACTAATCTATTGAGCTACTATGACAGAGTAACAAACACAATACAGGAAAGGGAAGGATGGGTGGACAGTATCTATTTAGATTTCAAGAAAGCTTTTGACACAGTACCACACCAAAGACTTTTATGGAAACTGTACCATCAAGGAGGAATTCGAGGCAAACTG
The DNA here is from genome assembly GCF_032717465.1 of Coenobita brevimanus. Classification (NCBI taxonomy): domain Eukaryota; kingdom Metazoa; phylum Arthropoda; class Malacostraca; order Decapoda; family Coenobitidae; genus Coenobita; species Coenobita brevimanus. Next base: position 4,532,970 of record NC_136966.1, read on the forward strand.
TTTTGTTGGATGCAAGACTTTCTCATAAAAAGAGAAATGAGGACAGTACTAAGAGGAAACTACTCATCATGGAAAGAAGTGACTAGTGGAGTACCACAGGGTTCAGTGCTGGCACCAATCATGTTTTTAGTGTATATAAATGATATAAACAGTAACACTGGAAATGAGAGCTATCTGAATATGTTTGCAGATGATGCAAAAATACAAAGGAGAATTACTAACACAGACTCTTGTAAAGAGCTACAAGAAGAATTAAATAAACTTCATGAATGGAGTAGTACATGGCAAATGGAATTCAATGTGGACAAGTGTCATGTAATCAAGTTTGGTAAAAGTGGAAAAAGACCTGATTGGGATTATAAGTTAGGAAATGAAACCCTATATACATCAGAAAGAGAGAAGGACCTAGGTGTGATTATCAATAACAGACTATCTCCGGCTGACCACATCAGCGAGAAGGTACGGAACATGTATACACTGCTTGCAAATATGAGAATAGCATTCACATACATAAATGAAGACATGCTAAGAAGGATAATAACATCATTTATTAGACCAACCCTGGAATATGCATCAGTAGTCTGGAGTCCTCATCTCAAAAAGCACATAGACAAGATTGAAAAAGTTCAAAGGGCCGCTACAAGATGGATACCAAGCTTAAGGGACCTAAGCTACGAAGAAAGACTAAATAAACTGAATCTACCGACACTACAGGAGAGAAGGAAAAGAGGTGACATGATAATGCTATATAAATGTATATCAGGAAAGGAGAAAATAGACATAAATGATTACTTAACATATGGAGAAGCATCAGCAAGAGGACACTGCAAAAAACTGCATAAGAAGAGGTGATAAAGACGTAAGGAAATTCAGTTTCCCAAACAGAGCAATTGATCAATGGAATGCACTACCAAATGAAACAGTGTGTGCCAAAACAATTCACAAATTTAAGGATATGTACGATAAATATGGTTTAAGACACGGGACAGTACGAGCTTGACTCATTCCTGTAAAGATCCAATTAGGTAAGAACAATTAGGTAAGAACACACACCATTATTCAAACACCTGTCAATACGATCGAGAGTAGGCTACAGAAAACAAGCGGCATTTGGAACATCGCCGAGTCTGTGTTATAGGTACGACACGAAGAGGAGAAATGCACAACGTGACTGACTGGCGTGAGGAAAGAAGAAAAGTGAACGTGAACAAAAAAAAAGGAGGAAAAAAACAAGGAGACACAAAGAAGTGTAAATAAAAGTGTAACAATTTGAGGAGAATGTGGAAGAGGAGACAGAGGGAGACACAGGGACAGGAGAACGTGCAGCCGAGGGGAAAGATAAGGCGGAGGAAAAGGAAAAACGTGAGAGATATCTGAACTCTCACACACGCAACGCCTGTATTTGGCATTTGGCATCAAGTATTCCATTTTTTTTTTCTTAATCCTTTGAATCCAGTAACGTATGTTATAGTTTTCCTGCTATGTTCAGTCTGTTAATTAGCTTAGGAGGGACTCCTATGACTTGATAGGTTAGTTAAAGCCTCCATTAGCTCTTTTCCTCCTGGACGGTCTTGTCCTAGGCTATATAATATCTGCTCGTAGCAACAATAGTAATAATAGTAGTAGCTGTAACACCAGGTTCATCTGTCTGTGAACTCAGCAAACTGCATGCTGAAGTTGCCGTCCTCCCATCATCCCTTGTTCAGGGAACAGGGAGGGAGTTGATGAGCATTTACATAACCAGGCAGAGGAGCCGCCCAGTTATGTCATACCACAGCGCGAAGGCGTCCCTCTCCAGCACCAGAGCAAGAATATAACCAAAATATGTCATCGTACCAAAGGGGTTAAAGCGTCCGACTTTGTTAATCCGATCCTTTCAAACCAAGTGTCCTTCGTGACACATTTGTCACAACTTTGGCGCCAATACCCACCGACAATATTGAATACATGGCAGGGCTGTGTGATGGTATTAGCGGCGGTGTTTCTATGATAATATTATGCCAATGGGGCTTATAAAAGAACACGGAAGTCTGTTTTAACAAATTAAAATCACGAAGCTGTTCTTTGCACCAGTTGATGATCGAACTGACGTCAGTAATGAGTCACTTTCGATTTGTAAATTCCATGAATTTCTCTTCAATGTTCCTAATTTTTATAGCCCGCCGTGAACACCCCTGATATTCTGTGAACTTCTGCACGAGAAAGAGAGAGAGAGAGAGAGAGAGAGAGAGAGAGAGAGAGAGACAGACAGACAGACAGACAGACAGACAAAGACAGAGACAGACAGACAGACAGACAGAGACAGAGACAGACAAACAGACAGACAAACAGAGAGCAAGCTGGTGAGATTCGACGAGAAGGAGTTGTTTGTGTGTGTGTGTGTGTGTGTGTGTGTGTGTGTGTGTGGTGATGGATGGAGGGAGGGTAGGGATGCGCAGTTCTGGAAAAAGCATTACATTTTTCCTCGAGAACGGGGATACAAGAGAAATATTGCGTCGTAATTCACGGCAGTGGGGAAAAATAATGAAAATGGGAGAGGCGAAAGCCATGAAGAGGCCTGGGTGAGGGGAAGTATCATCACTGTTGTGGATACATTAACACGGCAGTTTAGGAAGGAGGCTTACTATAAAATCCTTTCAATATCAGAACGTCATTTATTCCTTCTATTGCTGGACGATTTTATTCAGTCTGAGGGAGATTCTTCAATCTGGAGGGGACAGAAAGGCATTAGAGATAGCTATGGAGAACAGGCGGGTGTGCAGCACTGCAGTTTTGAATGTGGGTGTAGAGTCAAACTCCATCACTAGGCTTTGAGGAAGGAATTTTAACATTATTCTTGGTACTTTGTGAGGATTTTATTCAGTCAGAGATACTGCGAGGTGGGAGGCTTGTAACTGGAGTGCAAGAACGTCTTTTCCCTTCCAATACTACCACCAGATGATATGAATTTTTTTCAAGAAAGGCTTTCCTTAACCCCTTTCTTATAAGATCTCTCCCCTCAGCTGAACACAATCACCTAACGATAAACTGATTAAAAATGCAAAAGACATTGTAGGATTCAAGGGGTAACAAGGCCAATTCATCCGAAAGCCATAACGTAAACACTAATTTTTCGCGTCTGTCAGCACCTACACCCTTAATGCCAGTCACATGGAGATTTACTGTGGTAAGAAAAGCAATAGATATTCGTTAACAGGACGACTTGTACCATAAATCTCACAAGCAATCTCTGTTGATTTGATTCAGTTACTGATAGACTTTTTTCAGTGGAAAGGCTGCATACAGCCGTTATTAATACCTTCGCTAGTTGAGTGCTCTTCTTAGGAGGAATAATATACGGTACAAATTGTGTCCACAGACTGAAGTAAGTACTATCGCTCAGATGTTGATTAAATACGGTGAGAGAAGCCCTAAAATGCAACAGATGAATAAATGATTAAATAAAAATTAAATAAATAAAATCACTACTAGGGTGCTATTCTTTCTCTCTTATCTATTCCTGTTTGGCCCATCAGGAGCGCAGGAACCGAAGTTAGGCTACTCAGTCTAAAAATTTAAGGCGAGGGTGGGCAGCCCTCCTTACCCCTGTGTAGCATAATGTGAGCAAAAAACCTCAGCCGTCGCTAGGATGTGAACCTTTACAGGCCCCATACTGTTCGAGCGCCTTAGCCCACTAGACCACCAAGCATCATATAGTTTTGTGGTTAGCACCCAACTTAGTAAATGGTTTCCTGGGTTACTGAAAACCATATGGCTTGTCATTCTCCATAGGGTTACTTGAATAAAGCACCACATGGAGTAAGTTGATGGTGAGTATCCTACCTCAATAAAATCGTCTTACTGTATTAAGAGTCGGGTATAAATCACGTCTTCAGCATGAAGCTCTTAACGTCAGTCAGATGTAGGTTAATCTCTGCGAGAAAAGCACTGGATGTCCATAATGAAGAAAAACAAGTGACATTAAACTTCCTGGATGGACTCCCTGGATGGATTTGGAAGTCAAACACTCGAGTAAAATATGATCAGGCGACACACAAGATGCATTAACACAAAAAGCCTAAGTGTAGTTTATACCCGATCACCAAATTCTAGCCAGCCAGTCCACACTGCCATCCTCACACCAAACCCTGCTGGAACTGCATTCACAAACTTTCCTGGGCTTGAACGGAGGATGGTGTCGTGCGTTACTACACCGATGTTACTCGTACAGCACTGAAACACTTCACTATCAGACTAGAATGAATGCTGAAGCGAAGAAGTACATCTTAGCAATGTGATTCCTTACAGTACTCTTTTGCAAAAGAGATTTATTTATCGTAAGGACTGGTTAAGTTTCATTACGTATACATGGCCAAATGGTCTGGTGTTTCTTGATTGTAAATAATTACCGCGCTGGTCTAACTGTGAAAGTAATGCACCTCGGCCACTTAATCACCCCGATGCCATCTTATATAAAAACCATGGTAATACATCCCGTAAGATGAAGCCAGGGTGACGCCTACTTAAAGAGTTTCATTATTTCTGAGAATTTTTTATTTAATGGGGGCTGAGCTCCAAAATCTCATAGTTGGAAAGCTGCATATAGTGGAAGACCTTCCCAGTAACCAAATGAACTAAGCTGGGAAGTTTCATTCAGATCCATCAAATTGCCTCAAAAGAGTTAAAGCACACAGACAGGCTGCATTTCGAGCAATGGTACAGCAGAAGGTGCCAAAAACGATAATATGCTGCTTCGTAGGACTGATAACCATCTTAAGAATACTGAGGCTTAATGTTCATAATAATTGCTAAGGAAGAGGAGTTATGAAATCTTCATTGCCACTTAGAATACGACACCAGCTCTCTCTCTAATGGAGGGGAGTCGAGTAGTCACAGAGACCTATTATGTGATCAGGATTGGGTGAATGGTTCCCCATGTGTGTGTGTGTGCGTGTGTGTGTGTGTGTGTGTGTGTGTGTGTGTGTGTGTGTGTTCAGAGTTAAACTGATTTATTGTATGAGATAGTTTGAAAATCAGGGATAGAACAGTGGTGAGGAGGAGAATGATTTGGAGGATGCGTGTGATATAATGGCATCTGATCTTTAGTGATACTGTACCTTTTCTGGCTTTTGTATAATTCCTGTTTTTGCATGCTACCCATATATCTGGAAAATCTGAAAATTATATTATGGTGATGAAGATGATGATGATAATGATGATGATGGTGATGATGCTAATAATAATGACGATGATGATGATGATGATGATATGTATGCGCATGTATATGTATGTAGTGCAAAGCAAGTTTTGAGCAACACTGTAGTATGGGAAATCTTGCACGTGTGATTCGATGTCATACATTAATATTATTGCTATGAGCGATCTTGTCTGCCTGGACGTCGTCGAAATAAGTCACATTTCAAAGTTAGTCCAGCATCTGGAGTTATCTTGATCTGGTATTTTGGTGTGTTTGAAGGATGGCTGAAGTAGCAAGGTAGGGAAGTACAATCACGGCCAACAGTTTGCCTATTATTTCACTGCGTCTACTTTATATATATGATATTGCACCTTCTTCCCTGACTCATCATATCAAAGAGAATCAGTGAGGACAGAAAAGCATACTAAGCCACTGATAACTTAGGAACATTAACCAGCAGCGAAAAAATAGGAAGAACAAGAGCCGAAAAACTGGTGTGGCACGAGATGTGAAGATTCTTAAACCTTGGCAAAACCTAATCCGCATGTCCTAGATTACATCCCACTCAGGCAGGACACTCAATAGGGCGCTGTAGTATGTCCTTTCATGTGGTTTCACACATTCACACTCTGTCCATATTCCCCAGGAGACTTGTTCATACTCCCAACCACAGTCTCTTTAACACCTTCAGTAAATCAAATAATATTAGTTTACTATATTTGTTGGGGCTAAGACCAGATCACCCCGTTGTGTCTGTAAGGTCTGTGTAGCCTGTGTATCTGTGACACCATGCAACTCTCTTTCTTAAAACACACACACACACACACACACACACACACACACACACACACAGGAAACTAATATGGATATCCAAAATTAGATATAACCAACCAGCATCACACACACAATGATAACCCTTAACCTCTATCCGCCGGGTGACGTGTATGCACGACAGGATTCAGGGCGTGTAGGGCCGCTGGTTGACTTGTTATACTGCACTCACCTTCCCGCCACTGTTTGAACGTGGGCCCATTTTCTGTGATACCTACTGGGTAGGTAGGAACCCCAAGTACCCTGCGGTTGCGCGGTTCAGTTTGTACTCGGCAGTGGTAGCGAGAGGTGCCATGTCATCTTCCTTGACATCGTCCGATTCTGTCCCACCACATGAAGGGCTAATTGCCTCATCAATCCCCGCGAAAGTTCAGCCCTTATTGCCAGGTAAAGGGCTTAGTGATAGTGCCATAGGACGTGCCCTTGACGATACTGCCTCCTCTCATATACTCAGCACGAGTACGTCCTCTGAGGAGAAAAAAAAGCTACCACGTGGAGAGTGAGCCCTCTCGCTCTCCAACCCCTACTCGCTTTCCGATGCCAGAGAGGGCTCTCCGACTTCTCCAGGAGGAAGGGACAGTCTACGAGAGTGATGATTTCGGCGATGAGGAGGTGCAAGATGACCCAGGACATCGGGAAAGTGACCGCGGACCTGGCGGTCATCTGCGAAAAAAAACGCCACAGAGCCGTTTCCCCCACAGTCTCGCCGCCTGCTTGCGCTCCCCCACACCTCAGCCTACCACTTCAAGAGCAGAATCTCCACAACCAGGCCCTTCGGGAGTGGTATGAGTACTGAGCAGGTGTGTGGGGAAGTGTAAATAGTGTAAAGCAGTGCAGAAGTTTGTGTATTTTCATAAATGAGTGAAATGTGTGATATTGTAAGTGAATTATAGAAAGTGCTAAGATATAAGTCTTTTATAAGTTCTACAAGTCCATATAAGTGATTTATAGTAAATGCAGTACAGGAGTTGATACTGTTAATTGGATATTGGTTAGAAAATTATTGGATATACATTGAGTTTGCCTACCTGTTACCTGAAAGAAAACCACTTGTGACTGGGCCACAATGAACAATACCTGCTTCGGTATACCAAAATTATTTCACTCAATACTCAGGGGGATTGTGCCAAATATGAGCATCAGCACATCTGTGATGTGAAGTACAAATAATGTTAGTTGTTTAAAACATTTATATGATTTTCACTACAATCCTGATTAGTACAAAGCAGTCTGATTTACAGTACAAATAATTACCTCATACTCTACGATAATGTGTGAAAGAGCAACAACACTTACTTGTCAAAGTGCAATTACCCGTAATCGTGATGTAAAGTGCAGTTCTAAGTGTCTTAGGAAAGGAGAAATATGATTATTTATGGAAGAAGTGAGTACAGAAAAACGATGAGATATTTCTTTTCCCACACACCTACGGGACTTAGTGGCACAGTGGTGTGGGTGGTAAATCCTCGGGTGAGCCACATGAACCAGGTGATGACTCATTTTCACTGCGGTGAGTAAGGAGGAGTAGAAAAAACGAGTGGAATATTCCGCATTCCAAGGACGCTTGGGTAGTGTTACAATCACCACTCTAATCAGTGCTGCCAACGCTAGCCGGCTGGGCCAATGCCATGGCCAGTGGCCTGCACTCAGAGCCGCGCGCCAAAACGTGAAAAACCACTCGTCTTCAACTCATCCTTACTCATCGACGGGATCACCTAAAGACCTCGGGATACCTTCATTGGAAAGAGGAAGAGTTGGTGAGTTTTATGAACTTTCATTGAATTCTCTAGCTATTATAATTTGGCAGATATAAGGGTTTGAAGTAAGGGTATTTTTTCCAAAATCTTGGATATCGCCCGTAGGGAGGAGTGTGCTGCGCCCGGGAACCCCCTGGCGGCTAAGGGTTAAACATGGTACCAGACGGACTCCACTGGTATAATGGATTCAGTCACACCACACCTGCCATTATCCAGTCGACATAAATATCTGCGGCAACCACCCACCCTCAGAGATGACCGAATGATAATGAAGATAAGTTTGACGAGACATGCTTAGGTTTTTAATTTACCCGCCCCGTGCCAGAGCCGTTTTAAAATGGCGTTACACAACTGCACGCACAGTGCCAGTGCCGTTTTAAAACGTCATTTTTTTCCAAAAATCATGGAGAGCACAATGTTCAAACTAGAGATGCAAAAATTGGTGAGGATGTACATCAACTCTTCCACCACCATGCCTCAGGCTCTCAGGCCTATACACCCATGTGCCGAGTCATCGCCCTCGCTCTGCCTCACTTTGCTTGTACCACTCATACTATACAGTCATGTCTCACCGTGGTCTCTCTGACTAGGGGATTCAGGAGCTCCTGAAGGTGCCCTACTCTGGTGAAAGTGACGTTGACAACGACATGCAAGATAAGGATTATGTGCAACCGGAAGATGAAAGTACTAGTGAGGAGGAAATACCCACACCAAGGAAATCCAGGTATGTGGGGTATGCTAGTACCCAAAGGGATGAGGCCATCAGCACATCGTCGCTTACCCATATTTGAAGAGGAGGAGGATTCAGAGGAGGAAGGTGAGGCTTCTAATATTCCTGGGTGGCTGGGGAAGCCGAGGATTTCCCCATGTGGGATTGGAAGTGTTAGGAGGAAGAGAGGGAGATTTGGGAATATTGCTGGGGAAGGGGGTGAGTCATCTCACCCGGGCTATCTCTCACACCCACGTGACCTAGCCCACCCTAGCACCTCAGGACAAAGTGTTCCCCCATTCCCTGCACCCAGCACATCCACAGAAAGTGTTCCCCAATTCCCCACACCCAGCACATCTCGTGAAAGTGTTCCTCTTTTTGCTACATTTCCCAGCACATCGAGGGAAAGTGTTCCCCTATCCCCCACACTTCCCAGTACCTCCACACTTCCCCACACTTCCCCACGGCACTTGGATGAGGGAGGTGATGAAGTATGTTGTTATCATAAGTGTAAGACGATGCATTCACAGTGAGACACTCAGAAATACTCTTACAGTGTCTGTGTATACTGAAGGCATGTTGTAAATAATTTACTGTAAGTGTAAGTGCAGTTCATAGTGAAGTAAAGTTGTGCGTAAGTTACCGTAAATGTAAGACGAAGGATGCGCAGTGAGAGAGATACGTGACAGGTGGCAGGTGTTGCAGCACTAAGTAATTTATATGGGAAAAAAAGATGTTTTCTGTATAAAATCCAGTGAAAAAAAACCTATGCGTATGAAGTGAACTGAAAAGTTTAAAAAACATTCTTAGTCCTTCCCAGAGTAATTTTGGCCAGAATACCTGAATTTACCTTCATAGAAAAAGAGGTTTTCTCTCACCTTTGCTGCAGTTCTTCTAGGAAACCACACCTGAGGGACAGACTTCCAGAAAATGCACATCTAGCCTCCAGTGGGTCTTTTTATGGTCATATTCGTTTTTTTTTTCACATCAGAATCTATCATTTTAGCCTTAAGAAAAATATATATATCGAAAACTGGCCGGCGCTGGCGTACCATTTTATGTCTGGGGAGTCCGGCACATGGCGGGTTAAATATCCAGTACATCTTCTCCATTTGTATTATTAAGTGAGTGTGCTATTTATGTACTCTCTAAACGCTATTGTTCAAGCTAGTGAATCGAGTGAGAACACCAAATTTAGTCACAATTTGGACCCCTAACATAATTATGTACCCAAGCAAAGGATTCATCTCATCAGCAAGAAATGGGGGCGGGGGTCAGGAGGAAAACTCTGTAGTACCATTTTTGAAGTTACAAGAGAGATAGACACTAAATTTGGAAATCGCATAAAAATCGTCAATTATTTTCATTTCACAGACAACCCATAATTCCCAATAGTTTTTCCGTAAATCGAGGAAACGATTTTTTATAAGGCAGATTAGCGTAACAGCCAGCTGCGCGAGAAGTGACGGTCTAAGGCTGCGTGAGTAGCTCAGCAGTATTTTCAGACAATTTCTGAGAGCAACCAGGTTTTGCCTTTCCAAAACAAATAATACCTTCTCTCTGGCCCTAGACCTAATTTTACTACAAGAGGAGTTTGGGTTTTAGGAAGTGTGAGGGAATATTTTTGGTGTAATCTAATAAGTTCTCTTAAGTATTTTCAGTTCAGGAAATCAGAGGAAGATGATGAGCCACATGAGACAATATTCAGCACTGCCTGACTTGCTCACTTGCTCGCTCAAACACCTTCCACACTTTCAGTGTGGGAGCCTATTACATGTAATAGATCAGCAAGCAAACTATAATACAGAGTTTAGTCAGCAACGATATATAAAGGTTAGATGTATATTATTATCATTAAGTGCTTCAGAAATTATCGTCAAAACTTGGGGTTTGTCCAATTGGTTACTCTCTCTGTTTTTAGAGTAAGGTCCTCTGTGTCCATCAATGAGAAAAGGGAGAAACAAGGACTGTGTTTGCGATATCACCGTGGTTCACTGCTCTTTTACTTGACACCATCGACACGTCATTAAAACATCTCACTACTGTCACTGCACCAGATCTGAATGTGATATTCCCAGTGTATCACAACAGAAATGGTCACCATTAGTACCCATGTGGCAGGTGACGTATGAGAGCTACAGAGAATTATTCCTTTGTTGATGTGTTGTAAATGGACTTCCGGACCTTAGACTACTTTCGATGATGCGTCGCATGGCAGGGTGGTGATGGAGTGGTCTTACCCCTCCCTAGTGAAGAGCTCCGGTTCTTCAGTGAGCCAATACAAGTCTACCAGTGACATAATATTGCTTTGGGTGAGTCATCATTTGTATCGGGAATATGCACCAAGGACTCTTTCCTAACTGGTCCGAGCTACAGGTTGGGCCAGTTTATGTACTCAGCGGTGCAAAAGTGCATGAATGCCCAGTGTACTCAGAATCAAAGGAATGAATGAAGGTATGACACGCAGATTCTGTCATCCCAGATGACGTGTCTGCGACAGTGCTCGCACAAATACACAATCTTCATAAACTTGACGATCTGTTTATAAAAGGCTTTAACTAATTTACAAGATGATCAAATCTTCATAGTAGTTAACAACTATGACAGATCGTTTTGTTTTTCGCATTTTATTGCTTCAGTATTTAGTCTGGTTGCGAAATGTGTGGTGAATGTACGAATGAAGATAAACTTATATACAAGGAATGTTATAGGACAATGAAACTTAGGAAAGTTCGTGAATGCCTCCGCTGTTCGTTAGCAGTGTAATTGTCGGCGTGGCTGGCTGAGTCATACTGCAGATTTTGTTATCAAGGCTAAAGTGTGTCAGTGCCAATATAGGTATTAAGAATTAGAGGATGAAAGAGTCATGGAAATGAGAAGAGATACTGATGTGATGAAAAGAAAGTACGAGAAAAGAGATGTGTTAGTAAATAGAGTAAAGATTGATATAGGAGAGAAAAGGTATTTATGAGACGAAAAGAGCGAGACAACGGGGAAGAGGTGTTTGTTTGAGAAGGAAAGATGATGAGAGGCGTGAAGAGTCGTTGGTGATAGGAGGAATGCCTGACAGAAGAAAGAAAAAGTGTCAGTGAGAGGAGAAAAGAGTAATAGAAGAGTAAGGTGTTGGTGCGACGAGGAAAGATTGATAAGAAGAGAGAGGAGGAAAGAGCGAGAGAAAAGAAACTAGGCGTTTGTGAGAGGAGGAAAATGTGAGAGAAGAAAGAAAAGGTGTGGGTATGGAGGTTGGGTTATAGTGTACTTAGGAGATCCCAAATACCTCTTAAACGTTGGGTTATTTACGCATGTGGTCCGTTAATATTACTTTGTAAGGCGCCTCAGTGGTATAGTTTATAGAGGTCTCGGGTCGGAGAAGAACATGAACTAACCCTCCAGGATTCGAATTTGAGAGGTGGGTGGAGGGTTTTCAGTCCTCTAAAACGCTACTAGGGAAGTAGGGTGGTCTCATAAGACAAATGATCGGTCTACGGTATCCCTGCCTCGGGTTCTCCTACGTCTTTCTGGTTTTATTCTGACAATACAGCCCTCAGTAGGTCAACCCCAGGACTAAACCTGCATGCACTAGGAGCCGGGCCGATCCTGTCTCTCCAGACATTAGGTGGTCATATTGCAAGTAGCGCCTGTTGACAGTTGCGAGAATTGTCACGTAGGCTATGAACACACTTTGAATTCTCACTTATACACTACTAGATACATACATTGTTATCAGTCTAGTCTGTAGGTTGAGAGATTATTAAATCATTGTTTACAAATTTTCCCTGTTTTCGCAAAATTGCGTCTCCTGATACAATGGGACAATCTTTATACAAGTTTAATTACAGAGGGTGGAAAATAATTGAGTGAGATAGCAAGGGTGGAAGAGGAAACTGGGTCTAGTTAATCCCTTAATTATAGACAAGTATAATTTTCAAGAGGTATAACACTACTACATAAACCGCTGAATGACAAAAAGAAGGAAATATGGTATTTACACTACGTGGCCATGTTATGTGCTGCAGGTGGGGCTGGGGCTAGCTGTTTGGTTAGAGTGAGTGGTTGGAAGAAGTTCAGGGAGCTGTTGCCTCTCCTGACATTGAGAGGGCTCTTCCTCCTCGCTACGGGATTTTTGTATGTGGCATGTGTGAGGAGTGTAATGCTGTATGGTAGTGAGAGCTAAGGCTCAAATGTACAGAAATGACAATGATTAGGTGGATGTGCAGTGCGTCCTTGAATGCGAGGCCTTGGAGGCTAGGTTTTCAATGGGAGAGCTAGGTGGTGGGACAGGACTGGAGTGTATTGGTGCTGTCATGAGGAAAGGTAGATTGTGATGGTTTGGGCATGCGAAGAGGATGGGGGATGACGATTGGGTGCAGAAAGTGAGATGTGTTACCGCTCGGGGTAGGGTTATGAGAGGCAGACCAAAAGAGACTTAGGACGAGGTCATCAAGTGTGACCTCAGGAATGAAGGATTGAACAGGGAGACTGCCAGAGATCGAGCGGCATGGAGAACCTCCATTAGGTGATCAAGGCTGACGCATGCAAACATGTTGGAGCCTTTATAAACGAAGCAAAAAGATTAAGAACTCCATATTCTCTGGAGTGGTTATTAATATTGTAGATATTATCTCTTTTTGTTTTTTTGGGGGGAGGGGAGTTCTAGAAGCTTGATATTCCAAGACCGTTTCTAGATAGAGATTTGAAATTTCGAGGAGTGAGGTATCTTGGTTGCAGGCTTCTTTTGGCATAATTTTTTCCCTTAGTACTAGAGCAGTACTTGAGCCCTCTATGTTATTTGTTTCAGTTTTTGATCTCCTGCACAACAAAAACTATTAAACTGATTGCTTTGCAAATGTTCCAGTATGTAGTAGTCAACATATACGAGTGCACCTGGGTAATGATATTGAGATCCAACAAGTATTTTTTGATATTGAGGAAAACCAAATGGCCACCTCATGCCTGAAAGTGTTAAATCGGAAAGTATTTGGCCGATTTTGACCAAACTAATTGGAAATGTAGTGGGTCATGAGTGAAAATGATTTGCATAGTATGAATGACCTTGACCTTGATCTCAAGGTCACAGGTCAAAATCAGTAAATAATTTTGAGTCACACCAAAAGTCCCTTAATATAAGTTTACAATGATAACAAAAGTATTTGCATCTGGAATGTGGAGTTCTTTAAATATTGCTTTAGCAGTTTCAGAATTGTAGTTATTATTATTATTATTATTATTATTAAAGAGGCGAACGACTCATCACTCTCCCTTTAATAACCTCAACTGAGTAACCTAACTCCAGGCCAATGCACTGCTGATAGGGTCTGGGTTGGATGATGAATGGATTATTTTTGTCATTTTGTTATGTGATGGTGATACACACACCATCCCCTCACTCGACAAAAAGCCGCCCTCAAGTGACTTTTCACTGAATGACAACTGGTTTCATATTATCAATGAAACTATTTATTTTGGGTGGTAACCACATAATCAAATGATGTCCGGTGGTCTGGTGAAACTATTTATTTTGGGTGGTAACCACATAATCAAATGATGTCTGGTGGTCTGGTGGGTTTAGGCGCTACAGCCAGATGATGCCTGTAAAAGTTTACATCCAAGAAGGAACTGGGACGTATTCCTTAGAAATAGCTCACCACTTACGGGTGGGACTGAAAAGCCTAGCTTCAGGTCCCTACGCTTCTTATGAGGAAGGTAAGGTTATGAATGATAGAGCAGAGAGTTGTGTTGTTAGCATCATTAGCCAGCAAAAGTATCATCTGAAGCCAACAGTGGTTTCAGGGGTGGTGCCACTGTGTCATCTATACATGGCACTGAGAGCTGGCGATGCGGGCCGATGAGTGTTGACGCACCTGCACTGCCATCTGTCACCACCTGCCAGTTTATGTGTTAGTGTACAGAGTATCCTCCACAGTGAATAATAGAATTTATACAACACCTGTCATGGTTTAGCTGCAATTTTCTTCTTACAGTACAGACCATACGAAAAAGACTGAGGAGAATAGTTATAATCCTACGATTTTATTTACCAAAAAAAAAAAAAAAGTATTTCTTTGTGGATTGGTTAAGCAAGTCTCTAGTGAGTGTCGTAACTGCTTACCCTGCCATGGGTCTGTTTGGGATGAAGTCCATCCCACTCTACCTTAACCTGATTGTATCCAGTCCTACCCTACCTTCAGTGTGTCCTTCCCTACCCTGTCCTATCCTACCCAGAATGCATAAGGAGTGACATCCACCGCCCTGGTCGCCGTTTGGCAGGTGTGGTAGTGATGGATCAGGTCAAACCGGATTCCTGATGATATCACTACACTCAAACATCCACGCCAAACCATCTCTGGTCATACGGCAGCCAAAACACACTAGATACACACACACACACACACACACACACACACACACACACACAATTATGAATCCACATTAAACACATACAGACATATACGCGTGAACATAAACACAGAACGATAGACATAAGGATACCTTTAAGCATAAATGAATACATGTGTAGTACAGTCAGACAGTGAAGTAACTACCCAGCCTTAAAGAGCAGTTAAAACTATGGTCCTTTCACAGCAAGAAGTCCGTTCAGGGTGTGGCAGAATTTGGAATTCCCCAGAGTGCGACGTTGCCAATTTGACCACCAATTATCGGATTATCACTCTCCCTACCTACCCCCATCACACCTCTCTCTCTCTCTCTCTCTCTCTCTCTCTCTCTCTCTCTATATATATATATATATATATATATATATATATATATATATATATATATATATATATATATATATATTGTATATATTTATTATTTATTTTCAATTTTTTTTCCACACCACTTATGAGGTAAAAGTCTAGGCGCGTTTTATTTTTAAGAGGTTTCCCCTGTAGGCCTAATCCTCTCTCTGATCTTTAATCATAATCTTCTTCGTCATCAGAACTTTCTGTTATATTGACGAGAGAGAGAGAGAGAGAGAGAGAGAGAGAGAGAGAGAGAGAGAGAGGTGGGATGGGGGTAGGTAGGGACAGTGATAATCCGATAATTGGTGGTCAAATTGGCAAGTCTACGGCGTGGCAACATGGGAAAAAAGCACTCCCACGTGTCGTAGAATTCATTCAAATCGTTGTTATAATTCTAAAAAGTGATACTCAATGTACTATATAGCTTCCTTTACTATATACAGAATATAAAAAAACAATTTCAAATAGCACATAAATGGGAAATAAGAGAGAGAGAGAGAGGCATGTACTACGGTTGATTTGGCAGGATCGCTAGAGGTGATTCACCAGGTGGGCCCCACCCTGAACGGACTTCTTGCGATGAAAGGACCATAGTGAATCATAACCAGAGCCTTAATTAATGCTTGCCTCAGATGCTTAGATTTGTCCACGATGTATTCACCAAAACACGGGAAGATACTTCATTCCCTGTGCTAACCAAGCAGCTTGTATATCTAGGTACAGCATGATGTAACACAGCCATTAAAATAGCATTCACATAAATAGCCGGCAATCAATAATTCTTCAATCTAATTAATGGGTGCACCTCAGAAGTAACATTATAATACGCTCTCATGGAAGACCTATGCATGTTTCACATTTTATTTATGGATGAACTTGATGACAGAAAAGGTGAAGAATGTAGGCGGAGACAAAAGTTGACCTCTTCTTCTCACTTTCCCTTGCTAGCTAATATTCGAAGGCTGAGAGAGGTTAGTTTTGTTCCTTTGCTCATAAATGATTCTCTCTGATACGATATGTCAGAAAGGAAAGTTACAGATATGACCTAAGTGTAGAGAAGACACAGAGGCGTAGTAAGCGATCTTTTGATCCCGACTCTACCAAAACTCGTCACAGACATAAAGTTTATCTTCCTGTCGTCTATGCACCTCCCCCTCCCAATAATTCCTGGGTAGATGTGTTACTTTTTACGCGCTAAATCGTCCTAAGAAGATCCGAATTCTAGGTTAAGCTTTAATTCTTTAGAAGGCAAGGAAGAAGCGGGTATATGATGTAAATTCGCAGTCAGATAGTGGCAACCTTAGTGTTACTTAAACTCGTGGTCTAGGTGGCGTGAATTTGCAGCACCATCTCCTTAGCGATTTATTTTGCCTACTGCTCCTTAATATTTTCTTCCATTTATTTGTAACATTTATATTTCGAAATAATTTGTACCAGTGACATGCAAGAAGATATTAAGGTGTAGCAGACAAAACAAATCGCAGAGAGAAATGTGCAACGAAATGTCGGAAGCGACTATAAGTAAGACCTTTTGAGTGAAACTTTTGGAGTGAGGCTTCAGTAGGGTTTAAGGCGCACAATAAGGGATAAGGAAGGTTCAAAGTACTCGCTGGGAGCTTAAGGTAATACACGTCGCTGCTGCCAACATTATGTTTACTGCCCCAAAGGACGACCACACAGGTAGACAACCAACCATACACGCACACGAGTGCAGTAACACAGCTCGCACACACACACACACACACACACACACACACACACACACACACACACACACACACACACACACACACACACACACATACACACACACACACACACACACACTGTGCTATACTAAATAGTTATGTTCTCTCTCCCTTTTCATCTCTTATTTTCTCTTTCCTTTCTTACCAGACTCTCTCTCTCTCTCTCTCTCTCTCTCTCTCTCTCTCTCTCTCTCTCTCTCTCTCTGTTCTTATATCCCTCTTCTTCTTCCCTTCCACCCTATCACACAGTCATACCCTTCGTCCTCCCTTACTTTTCGCTTATACTCACCCCTCCTCTCTCCTCCCATTTATCTGTTTCTCTCTTCGCTTATCCTCTCTTTCCTTCCCTTTCCTCTTCATCCTTCCCCCCATTCCCTCTAATGTACATTTTTCTCTTCGTTCTCCTTTACTTCTCTCTTTGACATCATCGCTTGCCCCTCTCCCTCTCTATTACCCTCTCCTCTCTCTCGTTCTGTCTCCTCTGTCGCCTTTTTCTCCTCTTCATTCACCTCCATCGTTTTACCCCTCTCTCCTCTCTTTCCCTCAGTCTCTGTTACCCTCCCCCACCCCTCTTCTTTTATTTCTCCTCCTGTCAAGAACTTTTCTTCGTCCCTCACACTTCTTCCTCCCCTTCTCACACTCTAATGATCTCACTACCTCCCTTTCCCCCCACCACAACCCACACTCGACCCCACCACCATCCTCCTTGTTCTGCCCTCCATTCCCTTCCCCTTCCCTGCATAACTTATTCTTCTCTCTTATCCTGGCCATGTCCACTCCTCTCCTCTCTGGGCTCTATTTTTTTCTTCTGTCCTTTCACTTTTCACCTTCACGCGTCCTCCATCCTCTGCATCACCCCCATCTTTTCTCTTTTATACATCTCCCATTTAAACTCCCCCGCACACTGTTTTCTATTTATCTCACTCACTGGACATACCATCCCCACCTACCCACTGTCTCGTCTACAAAATTCCTTCTACCTCCTACGACTTCTTCAGTTTGCCCCCGTTCGTCTATCATCATTCCTTCTTCTTCACGCTTCCCTGCGTATTTCCTTCCCCGTCCTTCCCTTTGTCTTCCCGTCTTCATTCCATGCGCCTGCCCAACCAGTCATTTATTCTTCGTCCCTACACTTTCCACCCGCTCTGTCACTCGTTTTCTTTCCACAGTCTTCAGTCCCTCCGCCTTCCCTATTCCCTCTTCCTCTGCCCTACCCTTCCCTTGTCCCTACCATTTACCATCTCTCTCCTTTCCTCCCTCTTCATTCTTCCTCCGTCCCAAACTCCACTTCCTTGTAGTTCTTCCTTCTTTATTTTTCCTCCACTTGATCCATCTCTTCCCTTTCCTTCTTTCCCCTTCCTCGTACTTCACTTAATCTCTATCTTCCTTATCTTTGTTCTCCTCCATTCCTTCCCCCTCCTCTCTCTCTCTCTCCTTTTGCCCCCCTGCTTCTTCCGATCCACCCATTTATTTTTCTCATTGTTTAACCACCACTTTTTTTTGTTTTTTTTTTGTCACCCTACTTCCCTCCCCTTTATTCTCTTCTTTACACCTCCCATCACCTGCCTCTGTGATTTCCTTCAGTCTCCTAGCCATCTCTGCCATAGTCCTATTTCTTTACCCATCTACTTGTCTACCTTTCCCTTCCCTCCAGTTATCCCCCTCTCTTTACCTACCCCCTTCCCTTCTCCACACATCCATTTCAATCAAAATAGAAAAATAAAAGGGATAATGTCAAAAGGGAAATAAAGAGAGGGAAGAATAAATGAAGGTAACAGATGATGAAACAGAAGGTGGTGCTATACTGTATTGTAGATACTAGCATGATGTAGGTTTGGGTATTTGGTTGTTCTCTCCTTACCTAACCCCCCCCCCCTCTCTATCCCCTCTAACCCTTGTTCCACCCCTGCCTCTTTCTCCCCTCTTCATCCTCTCTTCCCCTCCTCACCCACTCTTCAACCCCTATCCCTCTTCCTTCTCCCTCTCCTCCTACTCCTGTTATATGGGACAACCACTACCGCCGCCACCACCAACTAACAACGAGAGAGGCGAAACTGGGGAGTTTGTAAAAAACTAGTTACGTGGCCTCCCAGGGGAACCATGCATTTTTGGGCACAGGGCGCGACCTGGCCATCCATTTAGTTAGGAGTTATAATTCCTTCCTTGATTAAAACATATGGATATACACAGCTGGTATTCCTGTGGTCTTTATGTATAATTTTCTGATAAATTTGGACATTCAAAGATATGGTAAGTACTTGTAATTCCTCTCTCACTGAACATTTGGGTTTGCAGAGATAACCATATGGATTTTTAAAGACGGATTCTGTGCTTTTCATAGGCATTTCCTCGTTAAGCTTACGGATTTACGGAGCTGGATTTCCTGTGGTCTTTGTGAATCATTGTTTGCCTTTTATATGAATCTACAAAGCCGGGACTCTTTAGGTGGGGTGGGTCCTTACAAGGAATATTCTCACTGAATATTCTCTACATCCTATTCCTTCTGTTCCTTCTCTTGCTCGTTCTCCTTCTTCATCTCCCCCTCATCATCACCATCATCATCATCATCATCATCATCATCATCATCATCACCGTCATCGTTATCATCATCCTCATCTTTTTCATCCTCATCCTCATCCTCATCCTCATCTTCATCATCATCATCATCATCATCATCATCATCATCTTTATCATCACCATTATTACCCAAACCTTATTAAATCGTTATAATTTAGAGCAGGTATAATCAATAAACACGACCAGGAATCTACAACAATACGAAACCAACGGCAATTGAGCTGAGAAATGGATGATGCAGCCACTTATTCATCATTCACGTCTTTTTAATTCAGGGTTTTGCTCCTCAGGCATATGATTTCTACACAACGTACTTTTGAAGAATTCTTTTAGCCTTTTCAGTCCGATAACTATTCAGTTTATTCCTACTATCTTCTGACGGTTTTATTCATATTAGAATAAATTTCGAGCCTCAGAGGTCTGCTACAGCCTTCACTAATTCCTGCCACCAGATTTATGGGTCAAACACGTGCATCCGTCCGTCATCCATCACCCCCATCCTACTGTATGGCTAACATACCCATTCAGTCCGATAATTTATTTGTCCTGCCTCACGACATTTTGTTAAGCTATGCGAGACGATTTGAAGTGAAGGTGCTATAGACAGTGTTCAATGATTAAGAGAGAGAGAGAGAGAGAGAAACACGTGGCACCGTGTTACTGGTAAACTGACCCTCCCTACTGTAGCACCTCCAGCTGTCCCTCTGTCTGGCTGTCAGTCTGTTCCATTTCACTGAAAAATAATAGTAACATTTATCTGCGTATTTATTAAATTTTCTTTCTTTTCTACGATCCATGTTAAGTACAGATCGTATAGTTAAGATGGAGACTGTTCAATTTTTTTTTTTTTTCAATTATCAATATGAATTTTTATGGGAATTCAGTAAGATAGCATTTCATACCTGGACATCGGTCATTTCCTACCTTCACTGGCAGTTAATTTTATATTGTTCTTCAACGCCTTTCTTTTCTGTCATAATACTCACCAAACAATATGCTGTCGTTTTTGATGTGAGAAAATAGTGTCTTCTGTTTCATTGTTTGTTTCTTTGTTTAGAAAAATAGATATCAGGGTCATAGGTAACATCCAAGAAAACTTCAGTACATTTGTGAATAATTGCTTTTATTATAGGAATAGAAGATTACCTATTTCAAATGATATAAACAGCCTCGGAAGTATTAATATGATTGTGTATATTTGCTCTCTCTCTCTCTCTCTCTCTCACACACACACACACACACACACACACACACACACACACACACATAGACACACACACACACACAGACACACAGACACACACACAGGGAGCTAATGTACCCAATAAGTTCAGATCATTCCCAGGGGGCTTGTTTTGACGTTCTCTTACACACACAAACACACACACACACTCTCTCTCTCTCTCTCTCTCTCTCTCTCTCTCTCTCCAAGAAGTGGTGGGAACGTCCAAACACACTTTTCATGTCGCGGCAATAGCTCAGGGAGGCAAAAACAGGAAAGAGAGAGAGAGAGAGAGAGAGAGAGAGAGAGAGAGAGAAAGAAAGAGAGAATGTGTGTGTGTGTGTGTGTGTGTGTGTGTGTGTGTGTGTTAGGAGGAGAGAAAACAATTTAAAGAGGAAGGTAAGTACTTGTAGAAGCTTTAACAAAACAGCTTGCACATATCTGTCTGTATATCCTTTTTAACAGAATGTCAACTTTTACATTATATATTTGTTGAATTGAAAAATTCTCCTCAGCAGAGCAGTCCACCATTGTAGTGAAGGGGTTGCTCTTAAATTTAATCATCTGATGGTGATGAGATTTTTTTTTTTTTTTAGACAGCAGAATAGAGAAGGAAAAACAAATGATTAAAAAAAGTAATCCATACACCAGATTACTGATGTCCTCCATTCATAAAATATCTGTAACAGTTGGACTTGAGCTGCTGTACATTGAAGTTTGGAGGGAAACAACTCTGGGGAAGCGGGTTCCAGAGAGATGCAGTTCGGGGAATGAAAGAATTATGATAGGCAGAAGTTCTGCAATATGGCTGAGTGGTGTTCCAGTCATGTGCGCTGCCAGATGCCCGTGTAGCACGAGGGAAGGCATGGAGATGTGGCTCAATGGATGCAACTTCGTTTGAGCATTTGCCATAAAAATACCTGTAAAATAATGCAAGGGAGGCAACATTCCTTCTTACTTGCAAGGGAGGTAGTTTATTTATAATAGCAGGGTTATTAATGATTCTAGCAGCTTTGTTCTGAATTATGTCTAGTTATTTTAATGCAACCTCACCACATCCACTCCACAAGAGTGAACAATATTCAAGTTGAGAGCGCACATAACTCGTCAGTGAATAAGTTATGGACTCTATACAATAATCCAAATTTCTTTGAGGCAGTCTTAGCAAGTGATCTGACATGAGAGGTCCCGCTGAGGGAATTGTTAAGTGAGACACCGAAAATTTCAATACCTCTGGAGATGGGAATATTAGTAGCACTGAAGGTAATATATGAATCTGGTAATATCTATCTATTAGTAAATTGTATATATTTGGTTTTACTAACATTAAATGAGACAAGGTTGTTTTGTCCCCATTCATTGATCATAGATAGGTCTTGATTTATGGAGACGGCTGTACTGAGCTGAGATGTAGAGATGTTAGGCTTTGTAAATGGGTGTCTGAGTGTGAATGAACTATGAAGTGTTGAGTCATCTGCATATGAATGGATGGGATTGTGGGTGACAGATAAGAGATAATTAATTTGAACCAGGAACAGGGTTGGTGCCAGAACTGATCCCTGTGGCACACCGGCGTTAATTGAGTGGAAATTGGAATATACATCATCTACCCTTATTTTGCTATCATTGAGATATGATGAAAGCAGAGGAACAAAAGACGCTAGTCCATAGCAAGGGAGTTTGGACAGCAGGGAACGGTGCCATACTCTGTCGAAAGCTTTAGAATATTAAGGGCTACTGCATGAATTTCTCCATGTAGGTCGATTGATTGATGGATGGCATGAGTCAGGAGATTGAGTATGTCAATGGTGGATCTTTCGTGGCAAGAACCATATTGTCTGCCACTAATTAAGTTGTTGGATTCAAGATGTTTAACTATGTGCGTATTAATTAAGATTTCAAATACTTTACGAAGAGAAGATGTGACAACTATTGTTCTGTAATCAGAGGGGTCAGAGGAACTTCCTTTCTTTGGAATTGGGTGGATATTGGCTTCTTTCCATGAATTAGGGAATGAAGAAGAATATATGCATAGTCTAAATAATTTAGCTAGAACACAAAGCCATAAGTGTACCAAATCATCAATATAATACTTCTCTGGGCCGTATTCAGGGCGGCATAAATGGTTTCGTAACCATTTTGATTATTTCGTTCATTAAAGAATAACATTCGCCTGCATAATTTTTTTAAACTCCTTGCATCGACATTGCTTGCATCAATAACATACAACAGGATACTGACGCGTAATATGCAGGATACATCGCAAAGAAAAGATTGTACGAAACCTCCAGTCACTTTACCCAGCTCAGGTAGAGGTGGGTCTGAGAGACCCCCCCTCCCCATCCCAATTTCTTGTTCATTAACTTACTAAATACCCGGGAGCCCTGTTCTCAGTTGCTTTCTAACTTCGTGTATCCATGCAAGAGGTGAGGGTGTTACTTCAAGCTCTCTCTCCGTTTCTGCAGTGTAAGGATATGTGAGTATAAGTTGGGTATGTGAGACCCACGTCTACCTGAGGTGTGTGAGATAATTTGTTCTTTTTGACTGCAGATATGAATGCAGTGTCTGGCAGCCCCTCTTCACACCATGAAGCACCATCCCATACCAAGCTTTGGGACCACTCAAGCAACCATTCAGATTTTTTTTTCTTATGGAAGGTCAAAATTTATTTACTGTTTTTTCTACATTTTTTTTCAAAAATTTGCTAAAAATATAAAAAGAAAAGAACAGTTAATTTTTTACATGCTTGTGTTGCGGTAACATTAAATATGTTACTCTATTTTCAGTACTGGAATGAAGGAAACATAAACATTTTTCCCGATTTTTTATATTTTTGGGTCTGAGACCCACGTCTACCTGCTATGCAACACGGATCGACAGCAACCTGAGCAGGGAAAGTACGACCTAATAAGAAGTTAAATCAGAGTGAGAGGTTGAAGGTATCGAGGGGTAAGGACAATATCGATTGGCTACTGCTTTTTTTTATTTTTTTTTTTAATTCAAGCCTAGCCATGTGTCAGGAGTGAAGCTGGGCGGGGTCAGCCAGGCAGAGAAGAGGTATTGGGAGGAGGAATGCTGTAGGGTGGGCTAGAGCAGGATGAGGAGAACAGGGCAAGGGAGTTTGATTAGCTGAGAGAGGATGAGGCAGCGTGATTTGGGGTTGGGTGAGGTAGGGTGAGGCTGGGTGAGGTTGGGTGGGGTCAAGTAGTTGAGATTATAAGCTCAGAAGCGCAGGGTGTGTGGTGTGGGGTGAGGTTGGATGATGCTGAGTGGGGTGTGGAGGGGTCAGGTAGTGTTGGGTACGGAGAGAGGAGTGAGACTGGGTGCGGAGGAAGTCATGTCTACCCGCCTGAAACAACGCTGGGGCCCTAAGCAGAGCAGAAGAGTAGTTAGAAGTAAAGGGACGAAGACGTAAGTGTAGAGGGGAAGGTAGAGACTGGAAATAGGGCGATACACACACACACACACACACACACACACACACACACACACATACACATATAACTTTCGTCACCGACATTATCTAGTTCAATTTCTAATCAACCCATCATTGAGGGGGAAAAAGAAGGGAGAGGAGGGGACGAGAGAAAGAACATAAGAGCGTGAGGCAAGGATGAACACACACACACACACACACACACACACACACACATACACATATAACTCGCGTCACCGACATTATCTAGTTCAATTTCTAATCAACCCATCATTCAGTCAGTCAGTCATAATCACACATTCACACACCATTCCACACATTATCGAGCCTTCTCACACACACACACACACACACACACACACACACACACACACACATTTCTGGTGCCACTATCCGTCCCTCACAGCAGCCGCTGGATGGCCAACAACCGGCCACTTCTATACACGTGTCTTCACCACGGCAAATTTCATGTTACCTGACACAAGATCAGCCTTAAATTCCTGTTGGACTTCCATATTAGATTTGAAGTTACAGTTAGATGGAATAGTATTTAAACTTGAGTTCCTCCAAAAACTTCCGTATTATTTTGAAGAGGGTGCTACATCCTTAATGCGGGAATGGGGTTAAGTCATAAGTACAATATATGCCCGAATGATTGACAATATCAGATCAGATCACGCGCGCAGTTCAGACAAGATACACGGGCCAGAGGTTGAAGCTGTTTGACGTAGTGGTGAGAAACATAACCTCCATTGCTGCCAGCCCGTCAATGGATGAACATTTTAAAATCAGTAATTATATACGAGCACATAGTGTAACGCCTGTGAATCTGAGTGCAAACCGATCGATTCATATTTCCGGGGTCGTTAAGTTCCACTTTCCGTATGGTAACTGAGTTGACAGACGCTGAATCTTCTAAGGGTGCCAGCTCCTATGCCAACCCATCATAATTTAAGTGTTCAGGTACGACTTATCCCATTTAAGTGAAAAGGTCTATTTCTTGCCGGAATCTGTCATGGACTTAGTAAAGTTTACTCTGAATAAAATCTGACAAAAAAGGAACAAACTTTAGGCAAATGTTCCGTCGCATCTGATACCTGAATATGATCCAAGTCTGGGGTTCCTCATTAAAAAAGAAGAAAAAAAGTTTTCAGTGCGTGGGTATGATTCCTCCATTCCAGAAACTCAGTTTCATCTCCAAACGGAACTACCCAAGACTGAGTGTTATTTAACCATCTCCGGAATCAAAAAGTTTCCAAGGAACAAATACTCCAAAATATGCTCACCAATCTTACATCCTTCCCACCCCAGCCATCTGTCACGCTCGCACGGCTGCCAACACAACCGCAGTGTCGTTAATCATACACCAGACTCTGCTAAACTTCTACTTGCTTGAATTTTAGAGAAAATGAGTTATTTATTTGCCTGCTGAGATGAGAGAGAGAGAGAGAGAGAGAGAGAGAGAGAGAGAGAGAGAGAGAGAGACAGACAGACAGAGACAGAGAGACAGACAGAGAGAGGGGTGAGCAGGTTAATATATTGTACAAGGATAAAAAGTAGACGGGAGAGAGAGAACGATAGAATGTGTGAGAAAGATAGCAGGCAGAAGCAAAAACAGAGAGAGAGAGAGAGAGAGAGAGAGAGAGAAAGAAGACAAATGCAGAGTGACAAAAAATGGACGGAGAAGAGTGAGGAAATAGCGGTAGAGGCAGCGAGATTGAGAGCGGGCGAGAGTTGTTGAAAGGCAGAGATCATTTAGTGAGACATAATGCAAATGAATGTGTTCCCTAGTGATTTGCTGGTGGAAACAGTTGGCGTTGGTGATTAATTAGGAAGTATATGAGGGAATAATGGTTTAAAGGGAGTGATGGAGCACAGTAAAGTTAGTATTCTCAGATATACAATCATTTCTGCAAAAACAATCTTAACAACGAATGGAGAGTTACATGAATTGGTTTTTGCATGAAGGGCCTGGAAAAAGTGTACATATTTCCTTGTAACTTGTTCGTACTGCAAATCAAAATCTGAGTAATGAGAAAGAATTTATTAGTCAGTGGATTAGGGTCCAGAGTTGGGATTAGTTAACGTGGAAATTATTTAATTACGACCATCTGGACTGACAAGACGGGAAGCAGTTGTAGGGGAAAAGTGCATATAGTTCCTATACTTTAAGATGGCACACATTTTTCTCCTTCTGAGGCTATTTCATGTAGCGCAGTGACAAAATATGATAATGCTCCATCCAACATTCTTTCCGTAGTACTTCGTGACTTTAATCACATCCTAGTTTAATTTCTTGTTTCAACTAAGTAATCCAGGTGGAGACATGGCAAATATATACCAAGATAAAGTAGGAAGAATATAGAGAAAGACAGAATGCCTTACTCTTTCTGCTGGTATTGTGTTTTCTGTCCACCTAACCATTTAGTTCCGGCGACGTACTCTTGATTATAGTCTTTCTATTCCTATATAATTTTATTCGTATTAAGAGAGACTTCTCAGACAGCAGGGCTTAGATGTAGACTTCATCATCCCCTTCTCTACATGAGTCTCCTATAAGCTGAATAAAAGTGTCTGGATACAGGAATAATAAAATGAAGAAATACGTCATCAATTAGAAATGGATAAAACTTTTTGATGGACTGTTTTCTGCTCGAGTAATTGATGCGTACAGATAAACCAACCTCGAGAAGGGGAAAAATAGAGGATACGAGGAGTGGGTATCCTGGGGGTTCTGACCCCCTCTTTTTCGGCTCCAGTTTATATTCAACGGTGTCTGAAAGGAAATATATATATATATATATATATATATATATATATATATATATATATATATATATATATATATATATATATATAGTGCCTATCGTCAGAAAAGACAACAAAAAATAGAGCCGTTTCTGCAGTTAGTACGAGTTATAATTATTGAAATGCGTCACATACTATTAAATGAACTTGTATCATACTGATAAATATCTGTCAGCACTGGGCAAAGGAGTATTGGAGATTTTTTTTTTTTTTTTTTTAAAGAAAGGATGGACTATTGAGTCAACAACAGAACACACACACACACACAGCTACTGGACGATTACCTGAAATGTGGAAGGAAGACGATCTGGGACATCCATCCATCCATCCATCCATCATCCAATCCTACGTTGCCCCACGAGGAGCATAGGAGCCCAGGGCTAGGCAAGTTGGTCCAGACATTTAAGATGAGAGTGACCAGCCCCACTCATCCATGAGTGCCATTACGTGAGCAATAAACCCCAACCATCCCTTGGATATAAACCTTCACCGGCACAATCCGATTGGAGTGCCGTAATTATTCGCTAAACCACCAGGCGCCAAAATTTGGTTATATGGTTACCACCCGGCGTAGTAAATGATTTCCTGGTGTACAGAAAATCATTTGCTTGTCACTCAGTGTAGAGTCACCCACAGCCAAAAGGAAGAGGAAAGAATGAAGGAAAGAAAGACAGAAGAGGAAGTGTAAAGCCACCCGTAGGCAGAAAGACGAGGAAAGAAAGACATGGTGGAGCATGGAAAGAAAGAAGGATGGAGGAGAGGAAAGGGCAGACACCAGGGAGCAGCACTACATCGAGTGAGTTGATGGCGAGCGCCCCCACCTACCACTACGATCTGGGACACATAACATGAAAATGATAGAACATTCTCTCTCTCTCTCTCTCTCTCTCTCTCTCTCTCTCTCTCTCTCTCTCTCTCTCTCTCTCTCTCTCTCTCTCTCTCATTCAGTCTATTCCTTTCTGTGTTTCATTTCGTTAATGAATCTTACCTCTCCCATTTCATGCCTATGATTTTTTTCTTTTTGTTTTCCCTATCTGTTTTTTTTATTCCTTTTCGATCCATTTTCCTCATCTTCCATTCGAATTCGTTCTTTGTATTACGTTTTTTCGTTCCATTCTTTTATGCTACCTGTATTTTTTTATTTCTTTACGATAACAGAGCAGAGGAAGGAAAAACAAAAGAAATAAAAAAAGTAATCTATATACCTGATGACAGGTGCCCTCCATTCTTAAAAAACCTGTAACAGTTGGACTCGAACAGCCGTAGGTTGAAGCTTGGAGGGAAACCACCCTAGGGAAGCGAGTTCTAAAAGATGTGTTCGGGGAATAAAAGAATTCTGATAGGTAGAAGTTTTGCAATATGGCAGTGTAACAGCCCAGTCATGAGCCTACCAGATGCCCGCATAGCGCAAGGGAAGGCGTGGAGAGGTGGCACAATTGATGCAACTTCATCTGATCATTAGCCATAAAAGTATCTGTAAAATATTGCAAGAAGGCAACATTCCTTCTTACTTATATGGGAGGTAGTTCATTAGTAATAATAGGGTTATTAGTTATTCTAACAGTTATATCCTGATTTTTTTTCATTTGTTTTAGTGCAACCTCTCCACACCCATTCCACAAGGTTGAGCAATATCCCAGCTGAAAGTACACATGGCTCTTGTAAATTATATCTAACTGCTCGTCAGTGAGGAAGTTACGGACTCTGTACAATAATCCAAGTTTCTTTCAAGCGGTTTTAGCAAGTAATGAAACATGACAGGCGCCACTGACGGCATTGCTAAGTGAAACACCGAGAAATTAAATACTTTTAGAGATAGGAATCTTGAAGAACTGAGGGTAATACTGGAATCAGGCAATATCTCTCTTGTAGTAAATTGTATATAATTGGTTTTCCTAGCGTTAAGTGATACAGTGTTATTTTGTTCCTGTACTTAGATCTTAGATAAGTCTTGATTTATAGAGGTTTCTTTAAGGAGTTGTGAGTTGGAGATATTAAACTTTGTGAATGGGTGTTAAAGTGTGAATGAACTGTGAAGTGTTGAGTCATCTCCATATGTGTGAATGGGATTATGGGTGACAGGAAAGAGACCATTAATGTGAATTAGGAATAGGGTTGGAGCTAGGACTGGTCCTTGTGGCACGCCAGCGTTACTCGAGTGGAAATTGGAACATACATCATCCACTTTTACTCTTATTTTTCTATCACTAAGATATGAATAAATCAGATAACCAAAAGAATATAGATCATAGCAAGGGAGTTTAGATATCAGAGAATGGTTCCCCACTCTGTCAAAAGCTTTAGAGATATCAAGGGTTACTGCATGGGTTTCTCCATATTAGCCAATTGACTGATGGATGGTATGAGTCAGGAGATTGAGTATATCAACAGTGGATCTTTCGCAGCGAAAACCACACTGTCTGTCACTAATTAAAATGTTGGATTCAAGATGTTTGACAATGTGCTTGTTGATTGCAATCTGAAATACTACCAGGAGAAAATGTGATAGCTATTGGTCTGTAATCAGAGGGGTCAGAGGAATTCCTTTCTTTGGAATTGGGTGGATATTGGCTTCTTTCCAAGAATTAGGAACTGAAGAAGTAAGTATGCATTGCCCGAATAATTTAGCTAGTACAGCAGCAAGTTCTGGGGAACACTACAGCAAAACAGTCTGGGGAATTCTATCTGGGCCTGGAGCTTTGTTGGTTGGTAAATTGCCTAGGATGGATTTTACGTATCTAGCCTGTATTTTAAGTGGAACAGTTTCGGGAGAGTGAAGTTCTAGTATTGGGACTTTCTGGCTGACTTCTTCTAACATAGAATTTGTACTGGCAAGGATATTCGCTTTACCATGTGGATTATTTGTAATGTTACAGTCTGAAGATTTCGGTGGGGGAATGGGTGATGACTTGTTAAAGTTATTATTGAAAGAATTGGAAATTCACCAGAATATACTATTGTCATTAGGATTATTTAATAATCTGGATGCTTCATAGTGAAGAAAGTTTGATTATCAATATTAATTACTGCTTTAGCATGGTTTCCAGCAATATGAAACTGACTGAGTTATTCAGTTGATTTTTATTTGAAGTAAAAGTTATATGCTAATGACATTTGAGTCGTTCTTCTGGCACAGTTGCTGTCAAACCATTTTTAGGAGTTGGATCTTTTAGTGAATTTTTGACTGGGTAAGAACAAATCCATACTAGCTTGTATTGAATCATTAATGTCGGACAAGATAGAACTGATGCCAGTGGAGAAGAAAGACTGCCATGGAATTCAGCAAGGTAATTTCTAAATCCACCCCAGTTAGCCCTGTCAAAGTGCCCTCTGGTCGCTCTGACAGTTTCAGAACAGGAAGGTTTGGGGCAGCTAACTAATGAGGCTCTGATGAGACTGTGGTCAGAGGATCCAAGTGGTGACAGTACTTCTATCCTGTATTGATCTGGATTATATGTCTGGAATAGGTCCAAGAGATAGGCGTTATGGTTAGGATTATCTCGTAATCTGGCTGGTTGTTTTACCAATTGCGTGAGATTAAACGATTCTGAAAACAGTTCACATTCTAGACCAGTATCGTCAATCCTGGCAGAATGCAATAACCATTCTACATTAAGGACGTTAAAATCACCCAAAACAGTAATTTCAATGGTTAGGGTGAGGATAACGTTATTGAAATGTGTGGATATGGAATTAAACACGCTGGGTTCGGAAGAAGCACTGGAGGAGCAATAGACTGCATAGATTTATTTGGTAATATTTAGATATTTTAGTTTATATAGTGAATAATCAAAATTAGCTGAAGTGAAGTTCAAAACAGTGTCAACTGCAGTTTCAGATTTGATATGACAACAGGTGCCACCTTTGATACAAAAGTTTGTCAGGAGATGATAACCAGGTAAACAAAATTGGCATGTGTCAGTAGAGGGAGAGACTTGGGTTTCTGTGAGGAACAGGGCTAGGGGGGATATGGATTAGATGGAAGAGTGAAAGCAATTCATGTTGGTATTAAGGCCACGGATACTAGTGAAATATAAGGCTGAACCAGCGCTTCTTCGCTGACGAGCATGAACGGTGTTTGGAACAGCCGGAGTTGGCACAGTCGCTTGGCTGCGACCGGGAGGACCCTCTGTCGCCAGCCCTACCCTGCCGGTGGTGGCAGTCCGAAATACAGCCGGATTTGCTGATGTTAATGCAGCGGCCATTGCTAAGGGGGCATGGAAATAGAAGGTGTGATATGTAATGTGCATGTAGAGTGAGGTAGACAGTTGGAGGTAGAGGTATTATGAAAGCATGCTGGCCTACTGTATGTGTTAATGAAAACACTGAAAATGTTCAGGAAAGGGAGATGGTCGGGAACAGGTCCTGAGGGCTGCTGAAATGGGAGCTCCAGCTCTCCCTGTCACAAGCTTGCCATTCACTTAGGTAGGGAGTACTGCCCTGTTCGACTGGTGCTACAGTCTACTCCCTACGCTCTTAACTTATCATTTTTTCTCTCACCTCTCCAAAGGAGGAGGAAGACAGGGTAAACATGAAAACGAAAAGTAGGATAATGAATATGTATGAGTGTGTGTGTGTGTGTGTGTGTGTGTGTAATTCACCGGGTCGGTCAGGATCACTTGATGGTCGTGATTGTCAGGTTTTACCCTCCCGGAAGGGAGCTGAGAGCTCATATAGTCCGATCTAAGGGCAAGGCTGTGACCTTCACACACGCACACACCCGTCCCCTTGCTCAAGGGGGACAGTAACCACCCACTTCGTCAGTGAAACTTTTCGCAACCTGAGCGAGGCGCGAACTCCCGTCCACCAGTTGGCAAGCGGGATCGTTACCACTGCACCAGCGGGCGTGTGTGTGTGTGTGTGTGAGAGAGAGAGAGAGAGAGAGAGAGAGAAGTAAGTTTGCAACAACTGTCATACGTCACGCTGGATATATTGACTGCTGGTGGAAAGTTAGTGAAAATTTTTGCATAAATAATTAAGAAGCTCTCACTAAATCTGAAATAAAGGAATGGTCATCATAGTTAAAAAGCGTTATGAACACTAAAAATAAAACATGAAGTGACTGACTTGTATGATAAACAAAATACTTATACATCATGTACATACAGAAGAAAGGGTCACCATAAAAAAATCAATAGGGCTAATGGAGAGAGAGCGGACTGATGACTGAGAGTGCTTTATAATTATGGCTGATGTGATCATCGCTTCTTGTAAAGCAAGATACGCGTAAACAGTGGTTCTATGACTGTTCTTTTTTCTGCTGCTTTGATATCTGACGGAAGGTGGCTCATGCTGTATAGTCTCGTCTGGCGTTAACCACAGTAAACTGCAAAATGTGTCAGACGTTGTTGGAGCTACTCGGGATATTATAGACTCTGTCGTATTGATGAATTTCTGGACTCTGTTCACTAACACATGACTAAAGAAAATAATCTGACTATACTCGTACAATAGGCACCTTTAGCTGAAGTGATGAAAATCGTCAACATCCGCACTCATTTGTAGCAGGGCAGGCGTGAGGCGTCAGACATATTGCCGACACGAAAGCTAGCCACGAAGACTGGAATTAGTCCGCTCAGAAATAAATAAACTTGCAGTCAGTCACGGCGTTAAGTGTTCAATCCATCACCCAAGACAAAGAAACTCGTAATTACCAAGAAAGAGAGATGCGAAGGCAGAGGTCAGCGGCAATAGTATTAAGCATTTTGAGTTTGGGTTGTGTTCTGTGTTGTTTTTATGCTTTTATATAACTGGAAAAGGCTACCAAACACTTCGTCACCAAGCTTGAGAAAATAATAGCGTGAAGTTTTTGACGAAATCCAGTACATTCTTACAAGAAACCACTGATATGGTGAGCTGTTAATTGTAAGAATTGCTGAAGATCTTTTATAAATACGCTCAAAAATAAGGTCAAATGGTCAGGTTGGAGTGCGGAAGGCAGGACCTGGTAAGGCACGAGCGCACAGTTTCTTACTCCTTTTCCTGACCCCGCCTTTTCCTTCAGTGATATTTCGGAGGAAATGATAGTAAAAATAACAGAGTATATAAAGAGAAAGGAACAGAGAAGGAGAACAAAGGAAAGAAAAGGAAAAGCAAAACGAAATATTCAAGTAGAAACCGAGGAAGAAATAAGAGCCCACGACGAACAAGTGTACAAGCTTCTTCACTGACCCGGACTTTCCCCTCCACAATAGTAATTTACCAGTAAAGTGCGCTTCGTGATCGCGTGACGAGCGAGCGAGCGCTTGTACATGGGCCTATCATCATAATTTCATTTGATGTAAACTTTCAATATTTCTGGTGAAGTAGTTAAACAATAACAGAAGAATAATTGAACTAAAATATTTACTCTCTCATGTCTTTTCTCTATCACATTTTCTCTCTGCATGTGCATACATCGAGGCGCCTTAGCATTTATCACATACACAATGTTCAATTCTCTGCTCCTCACCTGCCGTATCAACGAACTGCGTCGGTCGCTTATCTATTGGTCGAATGAAATGAGGCGATTTCCCTTGCTGATTTCACCTCCTATAATATAAAGAACGTGCATGTATAATTATGAGCGTAATATCCGATATTTAATTGTTAGAATTCATGTTAAAAAAAAAAAATCGTGTTACACCAGGAAATCTTTTTCAATTCGATTTCATGGTGGAGCATGGCAATTGAAGCCCTCGGTACATTCCCTTGGAAAGCTGGGATTCTAAGGGGTTTCTTTGGTCTCATGTGTAAATATATAGCTAAAAACAAATTTATCGAATGTATCTACTACCTGCTGAAAGAATCTCTTCTCTATCTCACATAGTAGAAAAGTTATCCTCTGAAAACCATTGCGGTCGGGCAGTGTAATATAGGACCCCGCCGGGTTGTCGGGCCGCCCATACTCATCTGAACGAAGAGTAAACATCGCTTTGCTCAATGCGCTCGCTCTCTCGTAACTAGGATAAACACAGGAGAGGAAAGGGGAAAGACAGTAGCGGAGGGAAGAAGTTGAAACAGAGGGGAAATTTAAGGCTAAGGGATGAAAATAATTACAAGTTTATTCTGTTATATGACACTAAAAGTAACATGATAAAAAAAAGAAAGAAAGAAACTGAGAAGGATTAAATTAGGAGGGATGCGAAAGAAATTATCAAGGAGCCAATGAAAGGTATGTTAAATTGTTAATGTTCAATATTCTCGACCTTCCATTCGGTCTTATTGTCCAATGTTTTTTGACGGATAACAGTGAAAATATGACATGAAAGGAAAAAAAAAAAAGAGAGAGAGAGAAGAAAAGAAACAGGGAAGAACGAAAGAATGCAGAATCAATGACAAGCATGTTTTCAAAATTACATCCTCGTTGTAGCTCACCACATATTTTTTTTCTGTTTTAGACATTTTTAGTCCATAAGAAAAAAAATAAGAGACAAAAAGAAGAGAAACCGCTAAGAATTGTATCAGGAGAGAACAGAGAGTAAAACACTAAGACTCAGCGATGCACGTATTTTCCTTCGGGTCACTCGACCTTCCCGAATTGCATTTTTCATCATGGTAAACATTAAATGACGTAAAATAAACAGAAATGCCGAGAAGTGAAGAAAAGTGGGGAGAAGGAAAGGACTATAGAGATGCTGTCCAGCATGTTTGCAAAATAACACCCTCTACGCAGCTC
>NC_136966.1:4570133-4724176 GCF_032717465.1 Coenobita brevimanus
CAGACCAAAAGACCAGTGTAGTGTGGAGTGCTACAACTTCCCCGAGACATGCCGTCCCAAATGTTTTAGGTTTACGCTGAACTTTTGTGAGTCGGGAACAGCTTGAAGGAATCTGATGACTAGAGACGTCAGGGTAGAACAGGTGAAGTCAGGTGGACACACCAGTTGAGGAGTCGTGAAAGTGAAGTAGGAATGTTAAAATGCTCTCTTAATCCAAGCAGGCTTACCCATCCCAACCTGACCTACTTATGGTCGCTTTGAATTATTTCATAGCAACTCTTTCTTGGCGATTTATTCTGCACGTTGCACATTAATATCCTCCTTTATGTTGCTGATGAAATCTATGTCGACATCCATACGATATAAGTAACAAACAAATGTTTACCCTGACCGAGCTGCAGACTTCTTATTAGGCATTATGAAGGTCTCCATGGGCCAAGCTGCTTCCCCCATATATGATACAAAATCCATTGGTTATAAAACATTGAATCAAGGGAGGGAAAATACCGTACAATGATTCAGCCTATCAGGGGTTAAGGTGAAATATATAAAGTAAATCGCCTGGTAAGAAATGTTACGAAGCCTTCCACGCTGCCTAGAGTACGACTATTTGCCTAATCTAAGCAACCGAACCTTAACCTAATGTGATCTAACCCAATATAACCGAAGCTCTTCTAATTCAATCTAAATTCCGCATACAATTAATCTAACATTAGACTGAATGCACAAAGAATGTATGTCAGGCAAAAGCATAGCACAGACTTCTACGTGACGTATTGAATCCTGAAAATACCCGCAGGTTGGCTGTTGCTGTATATCTATATATCACCATGAAGTTAACCCATAGGGAAATAAAACAGTTCGGAGAAAGCAAAAGTGACCTAGATATGTGTTACCATTTAGATGCTGCAATATAAGCGTCATGAAAACATATTACGTGATAAATTAAACAAATAACTTCGTCGAACTAAGTTCGTGTCTAGAATGTGTCATTTATGAGTAATTTCAGTTCATACTATTATTATTATTATTATTATTATTATTTTGCGGCACCATTGTAAAAACTTCGCAGAAATCATATAAGAGAACATAATCATGAGAACCTTTACTTATAGTTAAATATTAAGTACAGCGCCTCGTAACCCTGATTTATCCTTGCTACTTAACATACACAAAAAATGTTTTAAACCGGCACATTTTACCCTCTGTTGTATCATCATAAAACTTCACTGGAATCGAATTGACGATAAGTCATATAAAGAAAGAACCGTTTTTGACATTAACAGGTATTTCCATAGTCTAATATGTCCAAGTCGCTTGAGTTTATAATGTGACTAAAACTTGTTACAGTACATTAAATTGATCATAAACTGTGAAGAGGCTGTGTGACAAAAGAAGGTGCCTCCATTGCATCTGGCAGCATCAAGTTGTGTCTCAAGGGACTGAAGGCGGCACATCTCCTATGACACCTACAAGCAATGTTTATTGAATCTGTATTCCGTTTATCATGGCCAGATTAATGAACAATAATAATAAGAATGGGATGGTTGTGAAAACATTGCAAGAATATAGTAATAATAATTATTAATTCCTTCAGCCAAAAAGTCATAGGTGTGTTATATTACCACAAGACCGATTTACATTGCTTATATGTTGTAGGAATGGTGATAGGTGGGGGCTCTCATCATTCACTCACTTGATGTAGTCCTGTCTACTTCATCCTTCATGTCTTTCATTCTTTTTTTTTTTCTTTTTGTCCTCCTTTCTTCCTAATTCTCCCATCGCTTCTGTCACCATTTTCTCTGCTTCTTTCCACTTCAGATGTGAGTGCCAAGTGAAATGGTTTCCTATAGCTCAGGAATCTAAGTACAACGTTGGGTGGTAACCATATAGCCATATAACTGGTCGATGTTAAGCCTGCTACGGTGCCCCTTTTAACTGGATGGAGAGACACAAACGCGGCGTCCACCTAAGAACCAAACTTCAACACTAACCCGCGCATCTCTATGGCGAGGCGCTGGTAGCCGCATGGAAACATCAGTTCACTACATAAGACGGCCCTGCAAGGGCGGCTGCTTGCATGCGTTTTATGGGTCTGCTCGATCAGACAGACTGGGATAGCACAGCAACAACAAAAACAACAACAAACACAACAACACTGCTAAAGCAATGGGGTTAATGAAAACTAAAGCATGAGCTTTGTGATGTATACTTCTCAATGGGGCTCATTTTGTGATTTAAGCCAGATAATTTTGTCGTCATTCATCCGTACCATCACCTTTCTTGTCCACCCTTGTGTTGCCACCGTAAAACGAACTCGTCAACGCACAAATCACCTGGCAATATTTACCTGTTTATCTTCCCCTCCTCCTTCACTCCATTATTCTTTCGCCATCCCCCCTCCCACTTGCCCTCATCCAACACGCTTACAGCTGTTGTCATTTCTGCGCTGCTGCCCATGTCATCTGCCAACGTCTGCGTTTCTTTTTGTTCATTTTCACTGATTATTCTTCACCGACATGCCCACTCACGTGATTCATTTCTTCTCTTGATTAGATCCTTCATGACTATATTCCTTGGTGGTGCCGATATTGTCGGTCAGCTCCTCAGTTCAGGCATTGAAATTTCCCTTAACTTCTTCCCTGTCCCCGGAAAATAGGGTAGTGAGCTGCAGGAGAAGGGTACTTGTAGATATAATAATGTATAGCTGTATGTATGAAACACGTATTTTATGTAGGTATAAATGGTAACACTCGTTGGTAGTAAATAAATGCTATAATAATTGAATGAATATATACAGTGTAGAATATTTATTGTTGGTGATTATTTAGTGTTTGAGTTATGCAGATAACTGAAGTAAGTATGTTAATTTAAGCTGTAACTATACAGCACGTTTTATATGTTTGTGCAGAAGCTTACTGTCTATCACTGTGTATTGTATAAATGAAGTAACTATGTAACTCACTAATTTTTATCGTGGTGGGAATGGTGTTATTGATGGTGCAGGTGGTGAGTTGACTGATGTGGCGTCTTTTCAGCAAGCACGCATGATGACCTCGACTTCCCACACTGGTAGCTGTGGTGAGTGAATGAGTAGCGATGAGTAACTTGAGTGAAGATGAGTGAGTAAGATGAGTTGTGAATATGGACTTGGTATTTTTTTCTTGTGATTTACTCGTTGTAGGATGAAGACTGCCGCTACTTGTAGGTGCGTGTAGAAGATTATACAGACGACTCGTAGAGTTGTTAATTGTAGTTGATTGTAGATGGTTGTAGTTCTCTGGTTCGTTGTAGAAGTTGCAAGATTGTTTGTATCAATATATTGTTAAACTACTTGCAAGGGGTCCTGTGACCTCTTCACCTCTGCATCAGCATGATGATCGGGGAGACGGAGGGAGCTGGTTGGAGAGAACTGTCAGGAGCTGGTTGTAAGTTGTTGGTTGTGAGAGGTATTCTTGTTTTCAATCTTGATATTTTGTAGGAATTCACTGTTGATTCGTAGACGAGGTTCGTATACGTTCGCTGCTACCAAATGTCATAAAAGACTTTGTAACTCCTTTGTGTTTCGCACATGATTCGCATCTGTCTATATGATTGTTTATATCTTTTCGTAATGAAGGCCAGTGTTCGCATCGGCGTCGCAAGTCTGTCTAGATAAGTAGGTAATTCATACAAGCAATCTAGACTTATTTCAGTACTCATGACGTCCTTAACGATTGTAGTCGTGGCCGTTGGAGCTATGAGGCATCCTTGTCGTACTATATGTTTGGGGTCTAAGTGCGCATATCCTTTTGCTATGTAGAGGAGAATCCATAGCATAAGTCCCTTCATCGTAACCTACCGAAAAAAAAAAAATCTATTAATTTCCTATCAATATACCATCACAGTTACTCAGTGAGCGATTAAAAGAACTGTATTAAACATTTATTAATTAAAGCTACCTAGTGGAAACATATAAATTAAGTTACAAGGTAAACTAGAGAGAAAAAAAAAATGGCCAACACAAATGACGTTAGCAAGAGTGAACATCCTCAACACAATCGTGAAGACAATGATTTCCACACAGTGCTGACACAAATATTACCCACGATAGGTACAAGTGAACAACAAATCAGTGTATATAGTTAATACTGTATATATGTATATATATTTTTTATATAAAATAACAAAATATGGGACTATATAATATCATTTTCAATAATATCTGTGCAATATAAACTAAACTTTAAAAAAGTACCCCAAAGAAATTAGCCAGTAATTATGCAACCATGAACAACATGGAAAAAGCGTACACAAGCGAAGAAAAACAAACTATAGAAAATCAATACATACCAAAAAAAAAAAAAAGAAAGAAAGAGAGAAAAAGTAAGAAAGAAAAAAGAGAAATAGAGTAATGATCACATAACAAACAAATGTAAATAAGTGTAAGTGTTACTACAAATGCCAAAATGCCACATAAACTACAAACAAAAAAAAGCAAATTGTTGTCTCCACAAGCAAGTGGCATGACACATCATCACTATCATCGACCGCAGCATATGTTAGGACTGCAATTATTACAATTATGTAACGACAAACGATTGCATTATGTTACACTTGCTACAATTATGTAACTACAAACAATATGTACCATTTATGTAACAGTTGCATTAACAAGATGTAACTTTTATGTAATTTTAACTACAATTATGTAACTACAAACGATATGTAACAATTATGTAACGACAAACGATTGAATTATGTTACACTTGCTACAATTATGTAACTACAAACAATATGTACCATTTATGTAACAGTTGCATTAACAAGATCTAACTTTTATGTAACTTTAACTACAATTATGTAACTACAAACGATATGTAACAATTATGTAACGACAAACGATTGCATTATGTTACACTTTGCCAATTAACAGTTGCATTAACAAGATGTAACTTTTATGTAACTTTAACTACAATTATAAGGTCAAGACACTTATGTAACAGTTGCATTAACAAAATGTAACTACAGTTATAAGACCAACACAATTATGCATTTCACTACAATAACCCAAGTACATACTGTATTACAGTTAAATAATTTACTTTAATGCATTTATTCAAATATGTATACAACTTGTTTAAAATGTAATATTACTAAATAATCACTATTTACTATAAATATTATATGTATACAATATTCATACAGTTATGTTACTTTTACAATATTAGGTATTTCACTTAATTAGCTTATAAGTTCATTATAATGTGTATATAATATGTATTAATATGTTAGGACTATTAACTGTCGATGGTACGCCATTTTCGCGTGACCGAGCAATGTATTGGGACTCCATATTGTAGTTACAAATCATAATAGATAGATAGATAAATAGATAGATAGACAGCTCTATGCGAGCCTGGGAATGGGAAATGAGCTTGCAAATTACACTGAGGAAAGCTGACGACAGTGGCCAGTAAGGAGATGATGCAGTTAGTTGTCAGCAATCCACCGGTGAACAAAGCCTTAGTGACCATACACACACATACACACATACTCACACACAGGCTTCTAGAACTTTCCACCCACAAGGAACACACGTGATACGTCTCCTGTTACACCAGAATTTAGGAAAGAGAGCTCAGAAAGAAGCTAGCCTTAGAACAGACAGGTCGCAGGGAGAAGGGCTTGGCAACTTGAGAGAGAGACAGAGAGAGCGAGACAGAGAGATAGCTAGCGGGACTCTACTTTATACTCCGCTCTGTGTGAGAGACTTGTTAATATTTCCAAGACAAATAAAAATAGTCCCATACTATTCTTTACCTCTCCTGTCACTACATGACAAATGGGAAAGAAGATTATCTACTTACAAGCTACTCAAATATAACAACCGCTCGCCCACAAGTCTAATATATAGAAAACTCCACTACAAGTAACTACAAAGTCTTTTATGACATACTTTCATCCTGCACTACACTGGGTTCGGATTCAGATAAGCCTGGCGCAAAAAGCACTCATAAAACATTTTTAGACACTGTTTTGTCCTGACGTCTTTTATGTTTTATTCATATTAAGAATGGCTTCCAAAACAAACGTACACTTCTTTGCATTAATCTCACACAAAATCTCCTCAGTTTTCCCCTTAATGTGGGAGAAACACATCTGTTCCTTACACATCCCTCACGTCATGTCATCCTCCTTCACACCTCGTGCATTCCTTCTTCCTTCGTTTCTTTCACAGTTAGAAGGAAGCTTAGACATGAAGCGGGATTAAGCAGAAGAAATATATTATAGATTAACACTTGTCCGAATTGTACGGCATTGGATAGAGGACTAGGAGATGTATTATGAGTGGCACAGTAGGCTTCGTAGCCCTTTTTCCCTACCGATTTACTTTATTAAACCCGAACATACTTGTTTGTACGATATTTATATCTTGTCCATATCAACGTAGTTTGAACTAGCATCATGCATCTGAATACTGATGTGTAATCTGCTGAATAAATCGCCTAGGATGAGGTATTAAGATATCATCAAAGACAACTGAAAAATGACTCCAGGTCCTCTGTAATGTACCAGGTATATTACATAACGGGACTCAAGTAGTTAAAAATATGATAAACGTTTGCAAAAAGACCACTTCAATCCCTTTCTTAAATTATGTAGTATTCTAACCAATATTAGAAGCTTTCCGATATCTCGTCCATAGTTATTTAATCTGCACATTCCGCCTGAATATCCCTTGTACAAGTATGTTACTATGCAAATTATGTAGATATTAAAGCGACATAAAGTACCATACAGGAGAATGTTAACGTGAAATAAGCCAAACAAATCGTCAAGAAGCAGGTGCTACGAAGCTTCCTATGCCATCTAGACTGTGGCCCAGTGTAATATATTCGTGGATCATGCAACAATTCACAACAATGTATCTTCAGCAAGCCAAACTCTCATCACAAAAAGTAAAAACAAATAGAACAAATTTGATAAACATAACCCTTAAAAACAAAACTTCCGTCATTTGGGTTTATTTTTGTGGTATACGAGTACTGGCAACAAAATAGTCACTTTATAAACATGTATTTTCAGCACACTTAACTCTAATCACAAAACGACAATATAAGTAATATATTTCTGATAAAAGAAGTCATACGAAGCTATTTCCTCTTACCTCTCACCTGGCCTCATCCATCCCAGGCTTTAATATTCTTTTTTGACCACCATGCCAGCATTTACTTCAGTTGGAATACTTTCCTCTTGGCAGAGATTTATCTAACCCAATTCAATCTAATATTTTTTAACTTATGCCAAATATAACCTTGTCTAAAGTAACCTAACCTAACGTCACCTAACATTATCAATTTTAACCTAACGCCACTTTTGACCTATCCTTTTTGTGGGTACGTGTATATATACTCTCTGAGTAGAGCAGTCACTTTAATCCAATTTCAGCTTATTTTCTGCCATTTTCTTCACATCCTCCACCTTCTGTTTCTTACGCAAATTCTCCGATGAGCCTCCATGAGCAAGATTCCTTATAATAATGTACACTGAATAGAAGAGAATTTAGTTGTGTTTACATAAACAGACGAATGGACACTATGCTTGTTCTAATCTGACAGTCATCCTTAACTCCTTTTAGTCCAGTTAATGACCAAGTGTAGCTAGATATTGGTAGTAGCCAAAGGCGCTCATTCTTACCACAGTACTAAGGCTTACCGAAATTCATGCAACAACGAATGAGTATTCAAGTTGTGTGAGTGACCCAGTTCCGACGAGCGAAAACAAACTCTCTAACATAGATTTGTACGTGGCTGACAGTTTCATCATCATCATCATCATCATCCGAACACTTTTGCTGAGCTATACCGTAGATGGGATCAGTCAATCGATAATAGCCAGTTCATATCATGCGTGTTTGTTTCACAGCGTCTTTAATTATTCAGATGGAGTGATTTTATCCATCTGCGAAACTGCTTTGTATTGTGAAGCTACAGTAGTTTTGTCCCGACTTGAACCCTCTTCCAGTGTGAACAGAGACGGAACATCTGTGTATCAGTACAGCGACGCGATGAAGAAAGTCATGTGGACGTAACAAAAATAAAGAAATAAAATACGTCATCTGATTTAAGTGGTCAAGAGTTAATCTCTTGAATCCGTGTATTTCAAATTTATTTATTTATTTTTCTGCTTGCAAACGATTTAGTCACCTTATGAGAGTCTTCCAGAACTGGAGGATTTAATGTAACATTGATTAATAGTGCTTCATAATTTGAATAAAATTGTCTGGTCATAGCTTGGAGAGAGAGAGAGAGAGAGAGAGAGAGAGAGAGAGAGAGAGGGGAGGTAAATGAAGTGAAGTGGTTAATATCGTTTTATACTGGGTAGTGACACACCAAGAAAAGCATCTCCTCAGTCATGTTATGTTCAAGCTGACGAACGTCATTCTCTGCTCGTGGTCAAGACAATTTTATATGTACTCCCCCCTCCCCCAGTACCTTTCATATCAGCAGCAAAGTAAAATAAAATAAAATAACACATCACCGCACTGCAAGGATTAAAGGATGTTACTGTTGCTGTTGTAGCCACACGTTTATGTGGACGTGAACTCAGTGGACTACAGGCTGAAGTTGCTCTTCTCTTATATGCAATTTTCTTTGGAAGGGGTAGGCCGGGGGGTGAGGAACTGTCTTGTAACCGGGCAAGGGAGCCGTCCCCTGGTATCAGTGCCAACATGCAACGATGTCCCTCTCCAACTCCTACTGGATATAAGGATCCATATATTTA
This sequence comes from Coenobita brevimanus, assembly GCF_032717465.1. Classification (NCBI taxonomy): domain Eukaryota; kingdom Metazoa; phylum Arthropoda; class Malacostraca; order Decapoda; family Coenobitidae; genus Coenobita; species Coenobita brevimanus. Next base: position 4,578,900 of record NC_136966.1, read on the forward strand.
CTGTATTGTCCTTAGTTGGTTTTGTTGTGCTCATAAAGCAAAATAACTAATTACTTCAGCACAACGATACTATTTATATTTTATTAACTCTTACCGGATGCCTAGGAGAGCACCATAGTGGGAAACGGGTATATGAAGGCTGTAACTAACCCTCTAGTTCGAATAGTCTCTCCTGAGGTGAATACAATTATACGATTATTATTTCTATTATCATATCTTGTTCTAAGGCCAGTAAAATCGTGTGATAGCAAGAATATAATGTAAAAAGAACGTAAAAAGTCATCGTATTGAAAGGACTGAGTACATCTCAAGTACCAAACACCGATATCACTGGACAGTAGCTCTATGGTACAGGATACTATAACTACTGCACTGTGCTGCGCTACCATTCTCCTTCTTTCTGTCCTCATCTCTCACTGATCCGTCTCTCTCCCACACTCGGCACGACAGAGTGAGTGACGATCTATCGCCAATAGAGGCCTGGCAGGTCAAGGGTCACTGGGGCCAACATCAGCAGGTCTTTGTGTCTTTAGATGGGTCTTCTGGGGGCACACGTGACCCACAAATTTACTCGTACAAACAAGGGCCAGTGTAGAAATCACTTCAAATAGGAGCCGCAAAGAGAGAGAGAGAGAGAGAGAGAGAGAGGACGAGAAAAGGGAAGGAAAAGGGCGAGAGAAGGGGAGGGGGAAGACAAGGGGGGGGAAAGCGAAGGTGGGGAGAATGGAGGGAGCACAGGAGGAGGCTGAGAAAAGGAGGTGGAAAATAAAAAGCAAACGGTACGGGTAGGAAAAAAAAAAAAGATGGGGGATAGAGAAGGGGAGGGAGGCAAACCAGGAGAGACGAGAAGGGGGGATGAGGATAAAAGGGGAAGGGGAGGAGAGAAAAGTGGAGCACACCCAGGGGATGAAGGGTGATGGTAGGAGTGTACGGGCCTGGATAGGATGAAAAAGAAAGGAATGGAGGAACAGGAGGACTGACAGGATGATCGTAGGAATTCTAGGAGGGTAGGATGGACGGCAGGGTGAGCGAAGGACAGAGCACAGGGGGATAAGTCCATGGATGGAAAACTGGAAGATTGTGGAGTTTCTTATAGGACAGGACAAAGGATGGAATCACAGTAGGACAGAACTCAAGGAAAAATGAGGCTAAAAGCAAGGACTGGATGCACTGGACACAGGAATGGGCAAAATTTCGCGACAGTCCTCTGCCTATGCATTGTGTCCTGCTATCTGTGTTTCTCATTTCCCCTTAAGTGACAGAGATTATCCATCTTCCTCATACCTTTCTCTTGTAAAATCATACTGCAATCACATAAAAGCAGTGTATGCAACACCTGTCAAAGTTGGCAGAGAACTGGCTGCATTTTACTTATAATTATTCATAGTTACACAGCCAACACAGACTCTTCCAAGAGATTCGCTCTTTATTTCATTAGAAAGACTTTTTCTTTGATTTAAGAATTAGACATCAAAAGTGAATGAAGAGAAAGGAGGGTGTGTGTGTGTGGGAGGGGGGGGGGGAAACAAGGCGAGAGTAGGGCAAACAAAGTTAGATTAAGGAAGGATAGAAGTAAGGAATGCAAATTCTCCAAAGCACTGTTTCGCACGATTTTAAATATGATTGTTAAAACCTCAAGTGAAATTTAGAGATGAATCACAGAAAGAGAGAAGATGGCAAAGAGTAACCAAGGAATGAAGGAAAAAAGGACTGAAGATATCACAGTGCACCTTTACAGTAACGATGTGAAAGCTAAATATTGACCTTCAAACACATTCTTGGGATGAATCAAAGACAGAGGGGAGACAAAAAGCAAGACAAGATTGGAGCAGTGGGACAAAGTATGATCTGAAAGGAAGGAATGAACAACAAAATAAACAGCAAACACCTCGCTTTATCTTTGCAACAGTGATCTACAAGCTAAATGTTAAGCCTGGGGTGAAATTTACGGATGAATAACTACGACCTGAAGGACAGGCGAGGATTAAGTTGAAAGAAATGGGGGCAAGGTAGCCGCTCGAGCCAAGTGTGTGGTGAGCACCTGAAATAGAAAAAAGGTGGGGCATCGAATGGGGAAGTGTGTGTGTGTGTGTGTGTGTGTGTGTGTGTGTGTGTGTGTGTGTGTGTGTGTGTGTGTGTGTGTGTGTGTGTGTGTGTGTGTGTGTGTGTGTGTGTGTGTTTCAGAAAAAGTAGGAGGATGTAGGGAGAGTATGAAGTTGGGAGTGGGGTTTGAGGTAGAAAATTAAAGTGAGGTTGTGCTGGGAGTGGAGCATGTATAGGGGTGGGCGGCTGGGTGAGACGGGAGCGAAAACACAGAATATGAAAGTAAGGACGAGGGCGAGGAAGGAATGGAAGTGGGTGTTTAACGGTAGGAATGGGGGTGGGAGTATGTGTGAAAAAAGTAGGGCTGAAGGTCTAGTGAGATGAGGACGAGTGAAGACAGGGGTATGGTTAAATACGTATGTGAAGCAAGGGTGAGGGTGACCAGGGTATATACTAGGGTGAAAACGATGCCATGTTTGTATGAAAATAGTGCTAACGAGTTAAGGAGTGAGCGAGGGTGCTGCGGGTGTGTTGACACGAGTAAGGGAGGTTGTACGGGTACAGGTAAGGGTAAGGGACCAGGTAGGGGTAAAAAGGGATGTACAGGGAGAGGACAGAAGTATGGAAGGCTGAGGGATGAGGGAGGATGTATGAAGGAAGGTGTATAGTAGGAGGGCAGAGGTGCAAGAGAATGAGAGCAAAGGTGACTGTTTGACTAAGTAGGAATGAAAGAGGGTGTTAGAAATGAGGCCAGGGTGACTGGATGTTGCGAAAGTAGTGATATGGGAGTGTATGTGTGCAAGAAGGGTGATCAGAAATACTACGGAGAAAGGTAATGAGGTAACGATGAAAGTGACAACAGGGATCACTGTAGGTGTATAAAGTAAGAGTAGGGTTTAGTGTGTGTGTGTGTGTGTGTGTGTGTGTGTGTGTGTGAAAGAGGGCAAGGTTGTCACCGAGGGCAGAGGTGAGGGTGAGAGTGTGGGTGGAGCCTACTAGTGAGTGCAGAAGTAATGTGGGTGTATGTAAAGGGCAGGAGAGATAAGACGCTGGAATGAGGAAAAGAGGCCAAAGGAAAGGGACATAGAAGGGAACAAGAAGGGAAAGAATAGGAGGGAGGGAGGGAGGGATAGAAGGTAGGAGGTAGAGACACGGTGGTCAGAGAGAGACATATGAAGATATGAAAGCTGCTGGGAGTAGGAAATGGATAGGGCATTAGAACTGGGTGACAGGGGAGTTTGGGAGCGACAATGGCCGTAGGAGGGGTTAGGGTTCACAGAGAGATTTGAAGTATTAAGAGGGGTAAGATGAGCAAGGGAAGCAGGAGATAAGAAGGACGAGGGCTCGGGGAGAGGGGGACCCGGGAACAGGAGAGAGGCAAGGGAGTTGGAGGGTGGGCTGAGGGGTTGGAAGGGGCAGGACGATTGGAAGGACGGGGTGTGGGGGCATTGGAAAGGAGCAAGGGACGTAATGAGGGTTGAAGAAGGGCAGGGTATTGAGAGGGATGAGGGATGGATTGTGGATGCGGATAAATGCAGGGTAGAGGGTTAAGGGGGTAGTGGCAAGGGGAAAGGAGGGAGGAAAGGCAGGGATGTAAGAGGGGGAGCAGGGGGGTAAGAAGAGGCAGGGGAGACGGAGGGGGCAGAGTGAGTGATGATGGCAGGTGTGAGCTTCACTTTCTCTGAGTGGTCGACCAGCTGAGTGTGGAAGGGTGGGGTGAGTGGGTGACGGGCTGAGGAGAGGGAATAGTGGGGCTGATGGAAGGGGAGAGGGAGTAGGGACGCGGAAGAGAGAGTGGACAGAGAGGAAAGGATAGACAGAGGGAAACGGAAGAGAGAAGGGGGTAAAGGGAAAAAAAGTAAAGTGGAAGCTGTTTTGTTTTTTTATATTTATGTATCTAAACCTCCATCAATTTTCTACCTATTTGTCTTTCTAAGCACAGTTATTTTTCCAGTTCTACGTTTCTCAGTACCTCTTTCTTGATATCCATTGATCAGTACTGATACTCTCCATCTGTTTACATTTTATATTGTAAAATATATTTTTAAAAATATCGTAAATGTAGCCATTATCTGCACCCAAATCTCGTGTTTATGTTCCGGTCTAAAAGCTTAGTGTTAAGAGGTGGGTAAAAGGAGATGGAAATTCTTTTGCTAGCGTCTTATTGTCGGCTATTATGGGCACTCAGAACGAAGCTAATTGTCTGAGATTTTTCAAGGAGGGGGCTTTAAGCTTTACATTTGATCTTTGGTTCCACACAGACTAAGAAAGAGAAGCGGGAATATATGAAGAGAAAGGAAATACAAATAGAACGGAGAGTAAACAACTAAGCAGACAAAGAAGAGGGTGGAAATTAATATGGAAAATACAAATGAGATACAGCATACGAGTGTACAGCAGCTGGCATAGACGAAGAGGCTGGATACAATTAAAGTGAGATATCAAAAAGGGGGAGCAGACATGACGAAGATGATGGAAAAAGGGATAGGCAGAAAGAGCGAAATGAGATGCGGAAGCAGGAGCATTAGATGGAAATACAGTACAGATAATTAGAGTCAGCGATAAATTGGAGGAATGTAGACGAAAAACATAGAAATATAGACAAATCAAGCAAAAAAGGAAAGACAAGTATAACAAGGTGAGGAAAACGTGTAAACAGTGACGGTGATGATTTGAAAAAACTCTGGCGAAGGGAACATTTGATGTTGACAACGACAGACAGAAAAAGACTGGACAGATAGAGATGGATAGAACTAAAACATGAATGTCTGTAGTCGAAAAGGGAACAAGAGTATGGAAAATGCAATAAAGGCTAATATAGATGAGCCAAAGATATATATATATATATATATATATATATATATATATATATATATATATATATATATATATATATATATATATATATGTGTGTGTGTGTGTGTGTGTGTGTGGTACAGTGGGCGTGTGCGTTTTCATACATGGAAAAACGAGGGTTCGTGCCCCGCCAAGGTAATAAACTTTGGGAGCGTTCTTTCGGCCACCGTTCACTTACTGCTTTGGCGCACATAAGGGGTGCTGTGGTTGAACCAGTGTCGCATACTATAAACTATGCTTGCGCGCAGTCAGCTTGCGCGGGCCAATTACACTTGGTTCACAGACTACACACACATCCAAAGCCACTCCAACACTACAATTACACATACAAGCACTTCTCACCCTACATTCAATCTCTACCAGACAGCCTAAGCCACTTGGTAAAGATACATTGGGTGTACCGTCCCCACTTCGGCTGGGATAGGCCGGTCCTGCAGTGGACACTCAAACGGCTGATGAGATTAGAGAGAGAGAGAGCAACTTTTGGCACAAAAAAAGAAAATTTTCTTCATACGATCATTTAACTATGTAGAGCGCAAAAAGGGGAACAGATATAGATTAAAATTCGGAAATGCATGTAGAATTACGAGGAGATAGTAACATCATTTAACCCAAAAAATGCTAAGAAGATAAAACATTGACAGATAACACTTATAAAATTAAAAGAAAACAGAAAAATACTAATAGCTTGGGAACAACAATATGTAAAAAAATTGAACAGTAAATATCGAGATATTTAAATAAAAAATGAAGATGGAACACAAAGGAATCACATACAAACTGTCGTGATAAAGAGGAAAAATTAGTGAAGGTACGAGGAGACTAAAAACTTGTGTGTTCCTACTGGGATCTGGGGGTGGAGAGAGCAAAAAAGCATTAACTGGGAGAGAGAGAGAGAGAGAGAGAGAGAGAGAAAGAGAGAGAGAGAAAGAGAGAGAGAGAGAGAGAGAGAGAGAGAGAGAGAGAGAGAGAGAGAGAGAGAGAGAGAGAGAGAGAGAGAGAGAGAGAGAGAGAGAGAGAGAGAGAGAGAGATGAATTTTAATCTAACAATAACATGGGACAGGAAAAAAGAATATAAAGTTTCACTGTACATACCATGATATAGGCACATACACTGATAGATTTATAGACAGCGACAGATAGACGGACAGATTGATAGATGAATAGGCAGGCGGACAGATACACAGACAGATGGCCGGATAGACAGTAAGTTGTAGAAATGTAATGCCTATTCAGTAGTACACTGCAAGAATTAAAAGAAATTTACGGAGGGAGAGGGACAGCAGACGTGGCAAAAGAAAGGAAAGGGGAAATGAAAAAGAGCAGAAAAAAAGAAAAGAAAAATAAAGATACAAGCCATCAAACCATGTACTTTTAAAAATTATGTTGCGTCGTTCAAAAAATAATATATCAAGAAGTGGGAACAAGAAATTATAAACAAAGAATTTAAAAGAGCACACTTATGAATGATTGCCTATGAATCTCAAGGCAAAAATACTGAGTAAACAGATTCATATAGGAAAGGTGAAGGTGGACATTTTTTGAATGGAAATGGAGACAAGGGAGTGAGACTAGAAGTAGAAACAGAAGAAAACAGTGAATAGATGAAAACAAAAAGACTGAAAAAAAATAAGATAGGAAACCATAAGAAATAATTCAATATCATCATTATTATTCTCATCATCATTCCGACTATTGACCCCCCAGCAGGTGGGTTGAGATAAGGTGCAGAATGCCAGGGAAAGGTATGATGTTGGAAAAAAATCAATCAACAATATGCCCAATGATATGAGCCACACACCCATTAATTCACCACTCAAAACCCATGCATCGTGGCTCCACTTCATTGCTACCTGTACACCTTATCACTAGCATCTTTAAAATTCTATCTATCTATCTATCTATAGCCCGACGCCCTAATCCCGCAAAGGGTGGCCGCAGACAAAACGCCTCCAAGTCACTCTGTCACCCACCATTTGACTCCCCTCCCCCCAACTCACCCCCCCCTCCCTCATGTACCTCTCAACTCCATCCCTCCACCTCATCCTCGGTCTACCCCTCCCTCTCCCTCCCTCCACCTCACCTACATACACCCTCTTAGTCAGTCTTTCAATCTCCATTCTCTCCACATGTCCAAACCACCTCAGTGTATTTCTCCTAATCTTTTCAACCACATCCACATCTACCCCACAACGTTCCTTCACTTCTTCATTCGTCAACCTGTCCCTCCACGTCACTCCACATGCTCCTCTCAAGTAACTCATTTCCACTGCTCTCACTCTTGACTTGTTCCCCTCTTGCAATGTCCACGCCTCGCTTCCATAAGTCAGGGTAGGGATCACAATACCATCATGTATTGACTTCTTAACTTCCATACTCACCTCCCTATTTCTCATCACTGCTTTCAGTGTACCAACAACCTTTCTTCCCTGCTGTACCCTTTCACGTACTTCATCCCCCAAAGTTCCATCCTTACTCATCACACTACCCAAGTACTTGAATGCACTCACATTCTCCATATCCTCACCATCCAACCTCACTGCACACTCTGTGACTTCATTCCTCTCAAACACCATAACTTTACTTTTGTTTACATTAACTTTCAGCTTCCTCCTCCTACACACTGTCCCAAATTCATTCACCAAACCTTGCAACTCCCATTCATCTTCACTCAACAATACTGTATCATCAGCAAACAGCAACACCGGAAGCTTCCAAATCTCACCCTCATTCATTAGGACCACCCCCACATCCACTGCCCTACCTTGTACCTCCTTTACAACCCCATCCATATATATATTAAACAGCCATGGAGACATTACACACCCCTGTTTCAGTCCCACATTGAGATCAAAGAACTCACTCAGCTCACCATCCACTCGCACCGTAGTCCTAGCTCCCTCGTACATACTTTAAAATTACCTGTTAAAATTAATAGCCATTCCCACGACTAGCAAGTTCGACTAGCAAGTTAAAAATGATGTGTCAGACCCTCATCATACACTCCTCCACACACACACACACACACACACACACACACACACACACACACACACACACACACACACACACACACACACACACACACACACACACACACACACACACGTTACAAAAGATTCATAGCTTGTAAACTTGCAAGGAAATGCAGAGAAGAAAAGAAGGAAGAATGTATAGACAAGGGCATGGATCAATGGAGGAAAATCATGAAACTGAGGCAAAAACAGCACAGTAAAGAAGAAAACACACTTACACCCGAGAAAACACACACACACACACACACACACACACACACACACACACACACACACACACACACACACACACACACACACACAAGGAGGGAACGATCTTTATGACAGGAAGTGACTAGAGAGCGGTAGGGAAGAGAAAAGGAAAGATAAACAAAGATAAGAAAATAATACAAAACTGAGCATAGACACTAACAAGAGGGAACGAGCTAAGGCATGTGAAAGGAAGTGACTAGGAATGCTGTGGAGAGGAAGGAATGAAGGAAGGGAGGAAGGAAGGAAATGAAGTAAGAGAGGTGGAGACAATGCAACAAAACCAATCAGAACACACACACACACACACACACACACACACACACACACACACACACACACACACACACACACACACACACACACACAGGAAAATTGTGTGAGAGAAGGAAGGCAGGGGGTAAGAATATAAGGGGTAAGGAGGCAAGAATGAAAGAGAATTAGGGAGGCAGGAAAAGAGAGGAGGAGGAGGAAAGGACGAAAGATAGGTATGGGAGAGGGTGGAAATGGGGAAAAGTGTTGAAGAGGGAGGGAAGGAGAGAAGGAAGAAAAGAAAGAAGAAACAAAGGAAAGGTAGAGGAAAGTAGGGGAAAAAGCAGGGAAGAAGGAAAGGAAGGAAGGTGGGAAGGAAATGGAGTCAAAAGCCGGAAAGCCCTGAGAACTCACAACAAATGCTCGGAGGAATAATGTTTTTCACAAACATTTCAGGAAATTCAGATGCCTATGTGTGTGTGTGTGTGTGTGTGTGTGTGTGTGTGTGTGTGTGTGTGTGTGTGTGTGTGTGTGTGTGTGTGTGTGTGTGTGTGTGTGTGTGTGTGTGTGTGTGTGTGTGTGTGTGTGTGTGTGTGTGTGTGTGCTTGTACACATCTGCTGTGATACACACCGATTCAATAACATACAAGAGGGCCAAAAAAAAAAAGTTAAAATAAGTGGCTGAAGAAGGTGTAACAAAATTCTACAAACGACTTGAAGACTGCCTTTTCCATACCTCACTTAGTAATGTGGTTAATATCTGACCAACACTGACCTGACGCACAGCACTCCATTTGAGTCATCCCTAACTCAGCACCATAATCTGAGGCACAGGGAGATCACCCTGAAGGAGTCGAAAGAAAGAACACCGAACGAAATCTTATCTGTTTAAATATATCCTTAAAATATATCCCATTATTATCCTGAGGTTAGTGAAATAAGGAGAGAGAGAGAGAGAGAGAGAGAGGAATATATTGAAGGCACCTCAAATACGCGGGTTGGAACGAATTGTAAAGCAATGGATAAGAGTTTTCAGGCGCCCTGCCCTAAGACACTACCCACACACGCCCAGAAGGTAAGACGGAAAAGGAGAATGATAAAGGAAGGAGGGAGGAAGAAGGAAGGAGAGAGGAGGAAGCAGGTAAAAGGAGGAGGTAGGGAGTGGGGAGAAGGAAAACAATGGGATAGGAAGGAATAAGGAACGACAGGAAGAGGGAAAGAGAGGAGAGGAGAGAAGGAGAGAGAGATGAAGTCAAAGGAAGAAGAGAAAAAGAAAGGATAGGAAAGGAAGAAAGAAGGGGTAGAAGGAGAGTGGAAGAGGGAAACTCTGAAGAGGAAAGAATAAGGGTGGATGTTAGAATGAGTGAGGACAAGGAAATGACAGGGGAAGAAAGAAAGGGAGGAGAATTAGAAAGAGATAGGAGGACGGTGGTGGAGTGGAGAAAAATAAAAAGAATGGGGAGGGGAAAGAAAAAAGATGAGAAGGAAAAACAAGAAAGAAGTACAGGAAGGAAAAGGGAAGACAAAAAGATGAAAAAGGGAAGAGGGGTGGAACATAGAGAGGGAGGGAGGGAAGAAGGGGAAGAGGGAAAGGAAAGGGTGGGAGAATAAGAGGGATGAAGATGAAGAAAAAAGAACTGGGAAGAGAAAAAAAGAAAAAAAAGAAAATAGGGGAAGGAAGGAGGGAGAAAAAGTGAGGGATGAAGGAAAGGGAAGAAGAAGAAGGATGAGGGAAGAAAGGATAGGAGAGTAGGAGAAGGAGGAAGGTGAGAAGATGGAGAAAAACAGGAAGAAGAGATACAAGAGTGGAGAAAGTAGAAGGAGAAGGAAGAAGAAGAAAATAACATAAAGAAAAAGTGGGAGAGAAGGAGAAGAAGAACCAGGAGGGAGAAATGAGCAGTAGAAGGGAGAAAAGGAGAATAAGGAGAAAGGGGAGAAGAAGGAGAAAGAGAACGGAAGGAAGGAGAATTAGAATGATGAAGAAATGAAAACTGTGGACAGATGAGCAGGAAGTGAAATGAAAGACTGGGTACTGGGATGCGGACAGAGTGACAAGGACAGAATGAGAGAAAGAAGGGGTGAGGTGAAGGAAGGAGGGAATGGAGGAAGAGTAGGGAAGAGAAGCAGAGAATGGAAGAAAAGGAGGAAGTAAGAGAGAGAGAGAGAGAGAGAGAGGTGGCAGGGTAAAGAAAGAGGAGACAAGAAGTTTGTTTATCTGGGTAAAAGTATGAGAGAAACTGGGCACAGCCCTCTCTCTCTCTCGCTCTCTCTCATACACACACACACCAGTTTTGGAAACTAGTATGGGTGAATTCTCCTATTTTAAAATCATGATTTTTCAACTTTTCCAAGGTACATGAGCGCATTTTCCATTTTATTACCTCCGCCAACGAAGTTGGGGGAGGTCATGTATTCACCTATGTTTGTCTGTTTGTTTGTCCACACGATATCTACAAAAGTTCTCAATGAATTACAATGAATTTTTTTGGATGGGTGGGCCTTGGGTCAAGAAAGAATTTTTAAAAAATTGGGGCGGATCCGGATCCGGATCACATGTATCCCGCACAATATAAGTTCTCTATGAATTTCAATGAAATTCTGTGGAAAGATGGATCATTGGCCAAGAAAGAATTGATTAAATTCTGAGGCGGCTCCGAATATGGATCCGGCATTGGCGGAGGTATGCACTCTCTGTGTGATTTCTAATTCTTGCTGTTATCTATCAGTTTCCATGTAGCTTAATGTAACGGATAACCTATGGATAATGTCAGTCTTCAACTTTTTTTTTTTTTCTGCCAACCGACGTGGTGTCAATGCCATTATTCTGAGATGGCATTGAGAATTCGCAACATCTCTCCATTACCGATATCTTTTGTACATTACACCTTAGTATCATCTTCTATGCTTCCAATGCAAACTATGTCCATATAAGCGAGTGTTAAGGTGTAAAACGCAAAATAATCCACTGAAGAGGCGGTACTGAAAGGCTTCCCATGTCACCTAAAACACGCGCCCAGCAACAATCACCATTTTTTCCACATTTCTGTGTCCGATGCTTATCGCAGAATCATGTGAGGAGAGGCCTTGACAAATTCACCTTTTGGCATTCCAGTATCAAATTATCAACACCCCCTCTCCTCCCAAGGCACGCCGCCCTCCCTCATAAACTCCAAAGCTGGTACTACATGAATTCGGCGCTACTGCAGAGTAAATATTTCCACAGCCATTCTTCTCCCGACACCCACACATACTTATTCTCACACTTTATTTGGCAATTTCACCTGAGTGTTTTTCTCTTCTTTCTTTTTTTCTTCCTCCCTTTTTTTTTTTTAATTGCGTATTCAAATGTCGTGTACCTGTGTGTGTGTGTGTGTGTGTGTGTGTGTGTGTGTGTGAGAGAGAGAGAGAGAGAGAGAGAGAGAGAGAGAGAGAGAGTATACGCAGATTAGAAAAATTGATCCACTTGTATGTTGCTGTCTTTTCCTGTGTGTTTTTACTGGACACATCTCTCATTACATCAGATTCACCTCCCAACCACTCGGCCACAGACCTCACTCTGTCGTTGGTTCTCCCTCATCCGCTCTCTTCTGTGTACGTCTGTCTTTTTCTTAAATGTTGTGTTGTCGCAGTTCACACACACACACACACACACACACACACACACACACACACACACACACTATTCACTTCACTCAAATATGTCCTCTCACCTCTCAAATAAACTCACATAAACACTCCAAAATATGCAGCGTCACCACCAAGGACTCAGGCCATTTCACACCCACACATAAAAACAAACACGCATTCATACTGTACATCCTACCGCAGAAGGAAATAAACACACTTACACGGACATGTACTGCACTTACATCACACTTCCAAATCCCTGTAGTTACACATATACACATTCATACACTTATGACCACACACACACACACACACACACACACACACACACACACACACACACACACACTTTTTAGCACATCAGTCCATCTGTTTACACGTTCCCTCTTGAGCCAAGCAGAGTAATATACTGAAGTCAAAGATTAGTAAGTCCTTCACCGTGAAGACTTTTATTGTATCATCTCAGATTTTTTTTTTAACAGGAAGCTCCCTTGTAATTATTGTATCAGCGGAGCTTGTATCATACTCCTTCAGTTCAATAAGTCTCACCCAGACTTAATGAAACAGAAAGCTTGGGGACAAAAATTAAATAAGTAGAAAATATAAATAAGCGGAACAGGCATTGAAAATCTGTGCATCTCCACTACTTATTACTTTATCACACGCTACCACATCACCCACTACCATTCCACGCAATACAACACCACACACTGTCACACCAACTACCATACCACTCACTATCACATCACTCAGTGCCAAACCACTCACTACCACATCAAACGAACCACACTACTCACTGCTATTCCACACAATACCTCACCAAACACACAACTCTGCCACGCCATTCATTACCACATCACACAGTACGACACACTACATCACCTGGTTACCCACTACCATATCACACACTTCCACAGCACTCACTAGCACATGGCACAATACAACAACAAACAAGACCACACCACTCGCTGTTACATCACGCACTACTACATCACTCATTCCTACATCACACACTGCCACACAGCCCACTACCAAATCACACACTACCACACAACTCACAGCCATACCGTTTACTGTACCATACCGCTCCCTACCCCCACCATTCACTACCACACCACCTGTTATTACACCACTCATTACCAAACCACTCACTGCCACGTAACACACTACCACCCCAAGCATTATCACACCGCACATTACTATACAACACTACCAGACACCACCATCACACACTATCACACCAAACACTACCACACCACACCACGAAGTCATTTCCACTCTTTCAGACGCAAACAGCAGAGGAGGACTAAGGCCGTCGAGTGTTATCTGAGAGTGGCGTTGGTGGACAGATGGCAGGAGGAAGTGAGGGAGAGAAATGATAAGACAAGGCCGAGGGGACGTGTTACACAGACAGAGACAGATGGAGATTAATACCTTGCGTGAACAGGGTGATATGTGGTCGTGCTTTGGAGGTGGTGAGGTGCTGGTGTGGATGGAGTGTGGGTGGGCTTGGAAGTAGGTGAGTGAGGTGAAGTGGGAAGTGTGGTTGTGGTTGGGACGTTGTGTGTGGGATGTGTTAAAGAGATTCAGGCATATGGAAATTAATACCCTAGATAGACACGGTGATATGCGGTCGTGTTTGAGAGGTGGTGAAGTGTGGGTGTGGGGTTGAGAGAAGTGTAGGGTGGGGTGGGAGTGAAATGTAAGTATGCCTGGAAAGTTGTGGGTTGGAGATGTTACACGGACGCTGGGAGCTGAACTGGGTAACATGTGGTTGTGCATGCGAGGTGATGAGGTGTAGGTGTGGGTGGGATGAGGTTAGGAATGGTTGTGAAGTGAAAGGTATGGGTGAGGCGTAACTAGATAGTTGTGCGTGAGAAGTTTGTTCTGAAGGTATGAGGTATGGGTGGTGGGTGGATGAGAGGTCTGAGTGATGGTGGAAATGTGTGAATGGGAGATTTGGTTGTGTGGTGAGAGGGGTGGATGAGGTGTAAGTGAGAATGAAAACTTGTGGGTGGGAATTTTGGCATGAAGATGTAAAGTGTGGGGGAAAGGTGTGGAAGTGTGTGGGGATGGGTAGGTGTAGGGTCGGTGTAATGGGTACGGTATGGTAGTAAGGAGAGATAAGTGCGTTGCTTAGTCGTGAGGTGTGGGTGATATGTAGGTTGATGCAGAGTTGCGTAGGGTGTGATATCAAATGAGAGCTACGGGTGCTGTGGTGATGTATGTGGTGATGGGAGAGGGATGGATCAAGTGAGAGGTGTGGCGTAAGGTGTTGGGAGATGAGGGTACGGGATGGAATGGCTTATGAGTTGTGTAGGGTGCCATGAAAAGGTAAAATATGAAGTGAAATGATTATACGGTGTGTGCTTATGGTTACGTGGAAGATGATGCGGCAGGATGTAAAATAGGGAATTGCACTGGATTTTAGAAGGTGTGCTGCTTATTAAAAAATTTGGCAGAAAAAGTTAAAACATTTGGGAACTGGACTATGAGAGGTGCGTTAGAAGAGGTATGAGGGAGAAAGTATCGTGTTTAGCATAGTTACCCCAGGACCCATATGAGTTACCCTTCTGAGTACACCTTTTATAGCACACACACACACACACACACACACACACACACACACACACACAAATTCCTTTTTCCCTGGTAGGTACGATTTTAATCAACTCAGAATTTATTCTTCGAACTACTGGGGTAAGATCATTTTTCATCGATCTCTTTGCTATCGAGGAACTCTATTAAACTAAAAAAAAAAAAAAAAAGTTCTCCCAGACACAGCAAGAAAAAATAGAAAATATAATAATCGAAATAACAAGGTGGCATTCCCAACGCCCCCAATATATTTTCGCGGTGAACACTGTTAGAAACCTGTATAATATTTTTTCATAAATATTTGAGCCCAAAATTAGATATGCGAGAGTGGCGTAATGGCACCTGTTTATATTCATGTGGCCACCATCACGCCCTGGCAACAATTCACGACCGTAATAAATGCAAGAGTTATGGCATTCCATAATGGCCCTGATTAACTTCTGGTAACACCGAGGAAGACTGACACAGATATATACACACACACACACACACACACACACACACACATATATATATATATATATATATATATATATATATATATATATATATTGTACTACAGAATATAACACGCCACTTGCTTAGGTTTGGTCAATTACGAAAAGGCTTTCAACTCAGTGGAGCTCGTAGCACTTATGAATTCACTGTGGGAACAAGGAGTAAACGGGAACATTGTAAAACTACTCGGAGATATACAGTATACAAAGAGGGAACTGCTACATTTAAGTTACATAGACTCAGAAAAAAACAAGACTGAGAAAGGCGTGCGCCAGGAAGACTCATTTTCACAAAACTACTATTTACAGCATTTACTGATATTATTTTAAGAAAGCTACTACAAAGGGAGAACAAAGGAGTAAAAATAGAAGGAGAATACTTATGCCATTTGTGATTTGCAGATGACATTGTCCTAATCTCGGAAACAGGAGTGACATTGCAACAAATGACCACAAAAGAGAAAGTGGCAATGCATGGCTGAAGATGAAGTAGAGTAGAATTACAATAACGTATAATCCAAATACACAGTAAGCGTCATCAAAATAACCAAAGAAATTCTTGAAGTGAATGAGGAGTATAATCACTTGGGGCAAATACTAAAACTAACTAAAGACCATGATGGTAAACAAAGAATATATTTACCAAACAGTTTCAGTGGACACCGCCATCATCTTCAGTGGTCAATATAAGGAGAAGGAATGACATGTTGACAATACATGGGCTTCTTTTTATGCTTGTGCGTGTGGTGGAGGGAGGGGTAGAGGTGAGGTGGGGTGGGGGTAAATTGTAAGCGGGAAATTCCCCAAAGGGGAAAAAAGGGGGACATCACCAGACAGGTCAGTGTCTGGCCCATGGAGTCTGGCCTCACCTGTGTCGGTGAGGTCACAAGTGAGGTCAAACAGGTGAGATTCATCCAGCCATTGAAGACCATGATAGCGAAAAAAGAAAAAAGAACACATTACAATCAGATGGAAAGCTCTCGGTAAACATAAGAGTCTATCTATCTATCTATCTATAGCCCGACGCCCTAATCCCGCAAAGGGTGGCCGCAGACAAAACGCCTCCAAGTCACTCTGTCACCCACCATTTGACTCCCCTCCCCCCAACTCACCCCCCCCTCCCTCATATACCTCTCAACTCCATCCCTCCACCTCATCCTCGGTCTACCCCTCCCTCTCCCTCCCTCCACCTCACCTACATACACCCTCTTAGTCAGTCTTTCATTCTCCATTCTCTCCACATGTCCAAACCACCTCAGTGTATTTCTCCTAATCTTTTCAACCACATCCACATCTACCCCACAACTTTCCTTCACTTCTTCATTCGTCAACCTGTCCCTCCACGTCACTCCACATGCTCCTCTCAAGTAACTCATTTCCACTGCTCTCACTCTTGACTTGTTCCCCTCTTGCAAGGTCCACGCCTCGCTTCCATACGTCAGGGTAGGGATCACAATGCCATCATGCAGTGACTTCTTAACTTCCATACTCACCTCCCTATTTCTCATCACTGCTTTCAGTGTACCAACAACCTTTCTTCCCTGCTGTACCCTTTCACGTACTTCATCCCCCAAAGTTCCATCCTTACTCATCACACTACCCAAGTACTTGAATGCACCCACATTCTCCATATCCTCACCATCCAACCTCACTGCACACTCTGTGACTTCATTCCTCTCAAACACCATAACTTTACTTTTGTTTACATTAACTTTCAGCTTCCTCCTCCTACACACTGTCCCAAATTCATTCACCAAACCTTGCAACTCCCATTCATCTTCACTCAACAATACTGTATCATCAGCAAACAGCAACACCGGAAGCTTCCAAATCTCACCCTCATTCATTAGGGCCACCCCCACATCCACTGCCCTACCTTGCACCTCCTTTACAACCCCATCCATATATATATTAAACAGCCATGGAGACATTACACACCCCTGTTTCAGTCCCACATTGAGATCAAAGAACTCACTCAGCTCACCATCCACTCGCACCGTAGCCCTAGCTCCCTCGTACATACTCTTCACAGCACTCAACAATTTCCCCTCCACTCCATATATTCTTAATACCTTCCACATACCTTGCCTATCTATTCTGTCATAAGCTTTCTCCAAGTCCATGAAGGCAGCATACACTTTCCTTCCCTTCTCTAGATACTTCTCCACTAAACATCTTAGAACAAATATCTGATCTACACACCCTTTTCCCTTCCTAAATCCCCCTTGTTCTTCTCCAACTAGCTCCTCTGTCATATGCCTAACCCTATCAATGAGTATTCTACCATATATTTTACCAGTCACACTAAGAAGGCAAATACCCCTATGGTTACCACATACTTCTCTCTCCCTTTTCCTTTGTACAGAGGAACAATTATACCTGATTTCCAGTCCTCTGGAACCCTTCCCTCTTCCCAAGCCAATCTACACAACTTCCATATCCACTCCACAACAATCTCACCCCCATACCTAAGCATTTCACCACACACTCCATCAATTCCTGGGGCCTTTCCCAGCTTAATCTTCTTCATCGCTTCCACTACTTCCGACCTACTGATCTCTTCCTCCCTCCTCTCATCTCTTCTTCTCCCAGCCATTCCCCAACCACTTATACTCACACTGCTCTCACTCTCTACATTCAACAAATCCTCAAAGTGCTCCTTCCATCTCCTCAATTTCTCTCTCTTCTCCACCAACAATCTATTATTCCTATCTTTCACTCCCCTACTATTTCCCCTTTCACACTGCCTTACTTTCTTTACCTCCTTCCAAAACAATTTCTTACTCTCCCTCCATTTCACACTCAGATTCCTCCCAAACTCTTCATCCACTTTCTTCTTACTCTCCTTCACCAGTCTCTTAACCTCCCTTCTCCTGCTCACATATACCTCTCTCTTCTCTCTCTCATCTTCTCCCCTACCTCTACTCGCCAACCATTCACCATATGCCTTCTTCTTTTGTTCCACAGCTCGTTTCACCTCATCATTCCACCATGCTGTCCCTTGCACACCCTTGCATCTCCTCCTCACTCCACAAACCTCCTCACATGCTGCGCTTATCTCTTCCGTGAATATCTTACATACGTCTTCCACCCCTTCCATCTGCTCTAGCTCATACCTTCCCAATCTTTCTTCCACTATGCTCTTATACTCTGTCCTTTTCTCACTATCTTGCAATTTCTCCACTCTTCTCACAGGAGTTGCTTCCTCCTGTCTTCCCCTTCGTCTCCTCAACCACTTTCTTTGCAGCTCTACCTTGGCCATCACTAAGTGATGGTCCGAGACTCCATTCCCCCACCCTCTCCACACCCTTGCATCCAACACTTGTCTTCTCATTCGCTTATCCACACACACGTAGTCTATCATTGCCTTTCGTTCAACAAGTTCACCATCCATCCTCCTCATTACTCTCCATGTATACCGGTGGATCATCTTATGCCGAAAGTAGGTGTTGGCTATTGCCAACCCCTTACCAGCACAAATGTCCACCAAAGCACTACCATTCCCATCTACTTCAGCTGGCACACCCCACTGACCAACCACTCCATCCACTCGTACATTCCCAACTTTGCCATTCATGTCTCCAATCAACAGCACTCTCTCGCTCCTCTCAAACTTGTCCATACATGCTTCTACTCTCGCCCAAAACTCATCTTTCACTCTTGCCACTCGATCCTCTGTTGGAGCATACACACATACAATCGCCCATGCTTGTATACCTACTTTCATCCTTACCCATACAATCCTTGCACCCACTGTTCCATACTCTCTTATATTCTCCTTCCATTTCTTGCTTATCATCAGACATACTCCCTCATGAAAATAGCTTGCCAGTCCGTATGAGACGAAATCTATAGCGCGAATGCATAATCTCAGCTGAGACATACGATTGTGAGACCTGGAAACTGGCAAACTCGATGGAAAATCAACTACTCCGTTCTCCATGAGCAATGGAAAGGTGAGTGTTGGGAATATCTTTGAGACTGGAAAACATCAACTTAGGTGAGAGAACAGAGAAATATCAAAGACATTTTGAAAGTTATAAAAGACTAGAAATGGAGGGTGGCAGGACATGTAACAAGAATAAGAGATAATCGATGAAGCAAGAGGCTGACTGACTGGACTCCAGAAGACTGCAAGCGCAATAGAAAAAGGCCAGACACGAGGTGGAGAGCTGAGATAAAGAAATTCGCAAATAAAACCCAGCAGAGATTGGCTCAGTCAAAGAATTCGTGGAGAAGGTTGGGGAGGCCTTCATTCAGGTGCGGACTTTCAATGGCTGATCATATATATATATATATATATATATATATATATATATATATATATATATATTGGTGGGTGGGGGCGCTCACCATCCACTCACTCAATGTAGTGCTGCTCTCGGGTGTCTGCCCTGTCCTCTCCTCCATCCTTCTTTCCTTCCATCTTCTTCAGTCTTTCTTTCATTCTTTATTCGTTCTTCTGCCTACGGGTGACTTTACACTCCCTCTTCTGTCTTTCATTCCTTCATTCTTTCCTCTTTCTTCTGCCTATGGGTGACTCTACACTGAGTGACAAGCCAAATGGTTTCCTGTACACCAGGAAACTATTTCCTACGCTGGGTGGTAACCATATAACCAAATTTTGGCGCCTGGTGGTTTAGTGGGTAATTATTGTGCTCTAGTCGGATTGAGCAGGGGAAGGTTTATATCCAAGGGATGGTTGGGGTTTATTGCTCACGTAATGCCACTCAGGGATGAGTGAGGTTGGTCACTCTCATCTCAAATGTCAGGACCAACTGCCTAGTCCCGGGCTCCTACGCTCCTCATGGGGAAACGTAGGATTGTATGATATATATATATATATATATATATATATATATATATATATATATATATATATAACGGCGACAAAGAAGTGGGCAGAGCGAGTGTAAGAATGTAAGCTTGTGCAAATCTGAGCGTGCTTGAATGACTGAAAGGGTACACTGAGGCGTGAGTGGACAAGAGAGTGATGATGATGAAGATGATGATGATGGAGGTGGTGACTGAAGGTTGGAGAAGTGGAGGGAGTCAAGTGAAGTGAGAGATCAAGAAAGAAGAGATGCAATAGGGGTGTGGATGTGCTGCTAACCCTTTCAGCCCGAGGACGTCTCTTTATGGCATATTTTCTTGCTGGCATTTTTTCATACTAAAATAACACCCGGATAGAGACGGAATTCATAATGGCTGTACAGCTCACTTCCATCGCAGTAAGTCTGTCCATAATTTAATAAAATTTTCGTGAGACAGCTAGAGTATATGACATCCTCGTGATAAATAGAACTCCCTTTACCACAGCACGTGCTTTTCTTTCATTCTTGCTCTGCCGTGACGGTCATATTTAACTTAGAGAAAACTTCTCAAATCTAAGAGTTTAGACACAGCCTTTATTAATTCCTATACTCCTAAACGTCTTTCCTAACTTGAATAATATTATCTGAGGTGGTAAGGATAAATTAACAGACGTCTCGGCTTGGGATTTATAAAGGCTGTATCTAACTCTTTCAGTGTAAAAAGTGTCTCCTACGCTGAATCATGGCGTCAGGAGGCAGGAAGAATAGAACAGAAAAGACCCACTCGCGTTGTAGGGGTTGAATCTGAATGGGAAAGGAGCCTCAATCGTAAAAACCAGCATAGATTGTCGATGCAGCCACAGGAATGAAAATTAAATAAATAAAAAGCATAAACTTCTTGTATTTTATTGCTTTACTTTACTGTTTCTCTCTTTTCCTTCTTCCTTTTTCTTTCTGCATTTATTAGTTTATTTTATTTTTTGTTACCATTACATTTATCATTCCCCCTGGCAAGTGAGGACGTTGCTGATGACAGACAGATGCCTGGAGATACTCTTAATCACCGCAACTAACGTTGTGTCATGTCCACATTCTCGTCTGCTTCCCCTTGACAGGTATCTGGACTGACAGGGATACACATTTGAACGACGATGTATCTGAACTTTTTCAAAACTCAAACGCGTTCCTGGATAAGATTTCGGGTAGTCCGCTGTGTATATCTTCCGTTGGTTTAATAAACAGAAACTGAGAGTAACATTTTTTTTTACAGGTTTTACTTTACCATTAAAAGTTTAACTTGAATTCCATACAGAAGAAACATGTCATCCCCGTCGAGTTAATGAGGTAGGAACCTACGAAATACAGAAGCGGTGGCATCCTGGCAGCTTCGTTTATGTACAGAACATCAGATTCCTTGATACTTTACGGACTGATGACGTCCTAATGCGTAAGTCTTCCATACATAGAGCTGGAAGAATTACAGTCTGCCTACATCGGGTAAGGTTGTTTATTAGGGAGATAAGGCAGTTTCCGTCCCACGTGGATTCTGTACAGGTTCAAGACGGTCCAGGTAGGGCAGGATCTGTTACATCTCCCGTATAAACCAGTTTTCCAATTGTCTGAGTAATTCTTTTCCCATTGTAGGCGTAATTCTTTCATTACAAGGGTTGAAGTCACTGTAACACCAAGCACTTATTTTCATCTGAAACAATTTTTCTGTGAACCAGGAATGCCTCCATTATTCATTAGTTATCAAGTCACGGTTATTTCTCTGAGACACCTTTACAGTTATTTTTCTGAGTCACCCATACAAACAGTCACTCTCCGAAAGTTATCTGCAGTATATGTGCTGTTCTTGTCATCTATGCCAGAGGGCAACCGGGTAACTCATGCTTAGGGAGGGAGAAGTGGTGTGGAATTGGGAGATGGAGGGGGAAAGAGAAAAAGAGCGGAATTGTCAGGACTCTATAATATCATAATACAATACATTATAGCTGCTAGCATACATAGGTAATCTAGAGGTTAAGTCATAGTCATGGGTAGGGCCAGGAGGAAATGTCATTCGCACGTTCACTCTGAGGAATGCCAGTCTGCACCTCGTGATGCCTGATAGGAAAGCTCCCAGAATCGAGAAGATTCCTCTCAACCGTGCAGTACACGTGACACAAGCTCTCCTATACGAGAGAGAAGGAATTTGGAGCCAAAAAGGGAAGGGAGACAGAAGCGAGAAGGAAACATGAGAGAGAGCGAGAAGGGGGTTTAGACTCTAGAAAGAGAAACACGGTGGGGTAAAAGGGGTCAGGCTCGCGAAGTTAACTTAGTGTAAGTTTGGAGATATCCCCTTGAAGAAATAAACTACAAACTGCAAACCCCAGTACTAATCTTTATCTTTCTCCTATCGTTGACTACAAGTAAACTGAAGTTATCTCCTACAGATCTACTCACTGTCTACTACAGCCCGGCTACGACTACGATATAATCAATTACAAATCAGATGTAATTGGGTGGGGGAGAGGGAGCGAGAGGAGAAGTGGAGTTGGAAGGGAAAAAGGGAGGGCACTGGGAGGGGGGCAGGAAAGGGGTAAGAGGAGTTGGATTGGGAGGGAGTGGGTGGGAGAGAATCGGAATTGTGAGGGGTAGGAAGGAGAGGAATTATTTTTGTGAGACATCCATGCAGAATTACAGTTCAGAGTCAACAAACAGTAACTTACTTTAGTTATCTACACACCAATTACTTTCATTCAGAGCATAACAACTCTTCTTACTGAACCAGCCGTGGTGTCATTATTCATCAGTTATGGAGGGGGTGGTGGCGGTGGCGGGCGTCAAGGCGGTGCTGTGACGATGATTTATAGCGACGCCACGACACCATTACTCACACACCAGACCCTGCTTACACTCAACACCTTGTACTCAGTGCTTCTTCTCCACCCTCCAGCCATGTTATGTATGTACGGGATGTACAGTATTACTGTGCGTGTTGGCAAGTGATTACCGGTAAGAGCGTTAATGATATTATATGAGCAAGGTGCGTTATGCTTAAGCTTAGTCTGGCGATGTGGCATGCGGGGAAAATGATAGAGATGACAGAGAGAATGCATATAGAAAATGATACAAGAAGTGGAGATATTGGCTGATTTAAAAGGTTCTTATGAATGTGGGGTGTTACGACCAAAGTCTATAGATTTAAGAACACATGAAGAAAGAAAGGTCACAGAGAATGCATAGAAAATATTTTGGATGTTGGCAAATATCTAGTGTACGAGAGAGTTAATGATGGGAGAGTCTGCAGTTTTTATGGGGCTGGCTGGGATACTGTGTTTGGTGTGTGTGTGTGTGTGTGTGTGTGTGTGTGTGTGTGTGTGTGTGTGTGTGTGTGTGTGTGTGTGTGTGTGTGTGTGTGTGTAGTCTAGACTTGTGGTTGCATAGCAACAGAAAGAGTGTGTGACAAATGACTGAAAGAATGAGAAGACGTTGATAGTTTCACTATCATCATCATCATCATGATCATCATCATCCTCTCCTACCCTGCGAAAGATAGGGCGAGACGTGATCCGAAAAACGAGGAAAAAGATAGTACGAAAGTGGGATAACTATCAGCATATCAAGCCATGCAGGTCCCATGATATGCCCTATCTCTTAGAACGATGGCGACCTTTTACTTTTTATATTTACTACTGCCAGACGATACCATTCGGCTCAAGGGAGACATTTCACAGTATGGTGAATAACTGCTGAAGCGGAGTAAGCCTTCTTCCCTCACAATGCAGCAATTTTTTTCTATTTTCACATTCTTCCACAACGTTTCCTCCCTTTACTCCTCCCAGTTTTCATGCTGACATCATCTTTCATATTACCCTCACTCACACTCCATCATCTCACGCCCTCCTACTCCCCTTCTCAACCACCAACCTTATCTTTTCTTCAGCCTCCTTTCCCTCTTCTCCCTTCGTCTCATCTTCCCAACGCACGGAAGAGATACTTGCAGGTTTGAACATCAGTATTCTCTTCATCATCATCATCATCATCCTCATCTTCATTATCACTATCTCCTGCAATATCATCATCATCATCATTATCATCATCATTCCTAACAACTTCATGACCTCCATATCATCCCCATCCCCAGTGATAGCATCATGTTCAACACCTCAATCATCACCATCATCATTATCATCACCATCCTCAATGATAGCCTCATATTTGCCACCACCACCACCATCATTATCATCACGACCATCATCATCTTTATCATCACAGTCCCCAGTGATAGCATCATTTTCACCATCATCATCATCATCATCATCATCATCATCATCATCATTATCAACATCATCATCCCAGTATTGTAAACTGAAAAGTCATGATCCATACACAGAATATCTGCTGACATCATTTGGTACGTTGTTTGGTTACGTAGCCTATCTCGCTGTTCCTTTGGGGCAGAGTATAAATGGCAAAACGGATCTTGTAGCACTGCATCTTAATGATTAGTTTGCATATCATATCTTAGTTTTCTGTTATATTACTGACGTTTTTCTAGTACTGACATAGAGGTGCTATGAAGCTTCCTTAGATATTTCATAGCATCTCATACTTAGCGATATAATCTGTACATTACATCTCAGTACCCTGTTGTATGTAATTGATGAAAACGATGTCTATATTGAAGTTATAATAATATAATAAGTACTAGGCAAAGCAAATCGCTAATAGGGTGCTAAGAAGCCTCCTATGTCACCTAGAACTCGACCCAAAAATAGATCTAGACGGCTAAGAATTCGCTTTGATGTTAATGTATCATCCATGACAACGTTTTGGTCTTACAACGTTATGATGTTAATGTGCCATCCATGACAACGTTTTGGTCCCTAGAACGTTTTGATGTTAATGTATCATCCATGACAACGTTTTGGTCCCTAGAACGTTTTGATGTTAATGTATCATCCATGACAATGTTTTGGCCTTATAACGGTGTGATGTTAATGTACCACCCATGACAACGTTTTGGCCTTATAACGTTTTGATGTTCGGGGACAGTCATTTCGCAACAGACACGATGTAAAACCACGTCCAATGGTCAGAGGTTGTATTTAAATAGAAGCCTAACCTTTTTACACTATAAACAAGTATCCATAAGAAATAACTGTTTTCAGAAATTGTTTTGCTTTCCTTATTTTGCCACGTTAGCATTGGCTTAGATTTGACTCAAAATTTTTTGGTATCTATGAGTGAAGACGCGTATAAAGAAGCAAATTTATAAACAATTTACGCTTAGTAGACTTGATGAAAATTGTCCCAGATCTTCCTACCACAGGATCATCAAGAGGGTGAGATAACAAAAAGATCAAAGCGAGGGAGCGAACTGTGTGTGCAGCTCTGCCATATGGAACTCGTAAGCACCTCATTGTGTCACCCAAGTGGCCGGATTTTAGGTGGCATGGAGACTTCAAAACGTTTGTTTTTTAAGATTTCTTTGGCGTTTTACACTTTAACATTCCCTTGTATGCTCTTTATGATGGGTTAATATCTACACACAGTTCCTCAGTAGCGTAGAAAAGCATATGGCTGTAATATGCTGATTAAGTCGTTAAGGAAGAGATACAATGAAAATTTCAAAGCCGCTTTTATAGGGGCCTTTGTTCTTATAAGATTTGGAGGCTCCATACTGCGTTTTTTTTTTTTTCTTTACCTGACGAAGATCCGCACAAGCTAAAGATTAGCTAGAAAACGATCAAATGAAGTAACACTGGAGGTTCGATTTGACTGTTAAGGAGACATTCCTAGCTAATAGCCGAGGCTTATCAAATTTCTTACAACTATGAATGAATACTCAGAGTGTGGGCGTGACCCAGTTCTGTCAGGTGAAAACATATCTCCTAAGTCTGTAAACTGCACCATGAATATACCTTTGTATACTACTTACCCACGACTGAATGCACTCTGTCCAGGTATCTCGAAATGAGCGGTTCCTGATTTGGGTTTTCTGTGAACGGAACAAATTTTGCAGGCTCTCAGGCTATGAATCTTCTTCGCTTGCTGATAACGGCGATATATATGTCATCGACTAACTTTAGTACAATGACAAAAAAGCCAATGCCAATGCGTCATATGAAAAGAATAACTAGTAAGGTACAAGTGTCTGAGAGCCTTCTAAACCGAAGAGACTAAGGCCCTTAAGTCTTTGCATTCTTGTGTGTGAGGTGGAAGTGCTGAAGCCTCCTACACTACAGTACACCCTCCCACCCCAAACACCTTTGTCTAGCACCTCCTCCCCTACTTTATACCCTCTTGTTGTCCCCTCTCTCATTCTCCCTCTCCCTTCCTTTCCTTTCTCTATCTTCTCCGCGTCGTAACTTTTCTCATAAATATCAAGTGCCCTCCCTCTCCCTACCCTCTCTCACATACCTCACCCATCTTCTTACCTACATTGCCTGGGAAAGAATTACAGCAGGTCTTACACGGTTTGTCTGACAGGCCGTTATCAAAGTGGCTATGCAATAGAAGAGAGTCACACTCACTACCCCATCACACAATTGTTGTTCTTCACAGGCAGTCACATACTACCATACATCACCCGTATTTCAGACTGTTATTTCTTACAAACATAATTTACAACGGTCACATCACATACTACGATATCTCACGCGCAACCAAACTGTTAGTTCTACAACCGTATTCCACACACGGTCACATTACACATTACCATACCTCAGGCACTTCATAATGTTATGTCTCTCTCTGCCACACTTCACGCACTGTCACATTGCACACTTCCATACTTCACACGCACTTCATACTGTTACGTCTCACACAACCAAACCTCACAGACATGCTGTACAGCCCACAGTATTATACTGCACACTGTCTTTCCTCAACTGGCGTTTTCAGGGCTGCTAAAGCTGACTTTGCTAATGATGAAGTTATCCTAGCAGTCACTGGAGATACAACTGAGTGCCCTTACTTGAGTATTTTCACGAGTATACAAAGCCACTGGTATGTAGGCATCAATATGCAATATATAACTACGTAACTATATAGCTATAGGAATCGGTAGATGTAATGTAAGTGCATATGTCCAGTTCAGAAAATATCGTGCCATAATTCGAGACAGGAATGTCGGACCACCCGATGCATCACAAAA
Organism: Coenobita brevimanus; assembly: GCF_032717465.1. Lineage (NCBI taxonomy): Eukaryota > Metazoa > Arthropoda > Malacostraca > Decapoda > Coenobitidae > Coenobita > Coenobita brevimanus. The sequence continues at coordinate 4,606,015 of NC_136966.1, forward strand.
CTCTGTTAGCCAGACGATATAAATATTTCATGAACACGCAGTATAACCAATTTGAGCCAGTTGTCTGACGTCATGGGAAACTACCTATGGATATATACCAGATACAGACACACCAATGCACTGGTCGGTATATAATCCCAGGGAAAGCAGCTGTAAAGGCAGAGAACCCGAGAAAACGATCCTAGATGGAAGTAAGACAGGGTAGTTAGATTTGCCGTCACGTTACGTTACTATCTTTAATCACATCTCAATATAACTGTGTACAATAAAACTTCGTAACCCAAGAAGTGACTGCAACTCACCCCACTTACGATAAAAGAATACACAGAAAAGGAAGGTGAGATAGACCTACCTATTTACTCTACTCGAAGCCTCTCCATTTTACTGGCAGCAGCCCACGTTATATACCACTGGTGATAGAGGGGCAGCCATTACTCTACGATGCACCTACAATCTCTCTCTCCATCCAATTAAACCCTTGTACAAGCATGTGATGAGAATGTACAAGTCTTGGAAAAATTCAGTTATCTTGGTAGTGTGGTAAATAACAATGGTAGGTCAGACGATGAGATTTCTAGTCGCATTGGTCTGGCGTACTGGGTTATGACTTCACTGAGCTCGGTTATTTTGTGTTGCCGTTATTTGTGTAGGGTTAAAATTCGTATCTTCAATGCACTGGTGCTCCTATCTTACCCTACGGCTGTGAGACATGGACACAAAACAGTGCCTTGAAGTGAATCCTTTGGTACTAACTACCTTTGCAGGATCATGCGAAATCGCTGGTACAACAGGGTATATAACGAGCGACTTCGTGAGACTGAGTCGAGGCCTGTTGCCCACATAATACGTCTGCATCAACTCCAGTTTTATGGGCACGTGGTCCGTTTTCCTTAGACTGATCCTGCCCACACTGTGATCTCTCAGAGTTAACCAGGGATGGAGACCAAGGAGAACTCCAAGGAACTCATGGCTGGAGAAGGTTGATAATTCATGTCGAGAGATACTTAGAAGTGGAAGAGTCACTGCTTATAGGTTGCACGAAGGAATCCCACTGGGTGGAGTAGGAGGGTGAGTGATGCCATGCGCACCAGGACGTTTGCTCCTCCATGATGATGATGATTACTCCCTAGCGGACAAATCCCCCCTTGGATACATTCTCTCTTGGACATATTCCCTCAGGGACCTATTCACCTACGGATACATTCCCTTAGTTTATGTATTCCCTCCTCCTGCTCCTCTGCCTCGAATGATATGATAACATTTACCATTAATTTGATTTATTATTAATGACACACTCTTCTCATCATACAGCTGGATTTTTAAAGAATAATTGATATGGCTATATTAATCTCGTGTTTTATGTAAATGAAAAATATTGTGACATGCGAATGATGCGGTGTTAATAGCAATTATTTTTTTAAATAGTCAAATTGAGGTAAGTGTTATTATACCGGTCTAGGTGGGAAGTGGGCATATACATCGCTGGGCGGGGGCATGTCCAGGGGTTCATAAATCCGAGGGGGGATATGTCCAAGAGGGAATATATCCAAGAGGAAAAATGTAATTGGTTGGTAGGGGCGCTCATCATTCACCCATTCAGTGTAGTGATACTTTGTTGTAGGGCAACTCTACACTGAGTGACAAGCCAGACGATTCCCTGTAAACCAGGAAATCATTTCATACTTTATAGCCAACCAATATACATACGCGTTCCCTACATGTTAACAAGTGGGTTGGCAGAGGGTTAGTGCACCTTCCCGGAAAACAACTAAAATGACAAGCAAAATGCCTCGGACCAGGACACACCAACAAGTAACGACCAAGGACGATACAAAGGACATGTTACGGATTTCAAAGTGGAATGTAAGGGGTGCGAATGATGAGGTGAAAGAGAGAGAGAGATTGTTCAGGTGTTTGAGGGTGCAAATGTGGACATATATGGAGCGACAGAAGCTAAATGGATAGGCGTGAGTGTACAGTAGGCGAGTGGGAGTATGGATGGGCTATATGTGTGGAAGTAGGTGAGACTGAGAGGGCAAAAGAGGGTGTTTGTATTGTTGTGGGCAAGAGATGGAAGGAGAATATAAGAGAGTACGGATCAATTAGTTCAAGGATTGTTTGGGTAAGATTAAAAGTAGGAATACAAACGTGGGCGATTGTGTGTCCATAAGAGCCAATGTAAGACCGTGCAAGCGCAGTGAAAGTGGAATTGTGGGCAAATGTGGAAGCGTGCATGGAAAAGTTTGAGAGGAATGAGTGAGTGTTTTTGACTGGAGATATGAATGGAAAAATAGGGAGTGTGAAGGTGGATTGAGTATTGCAGAGTGGGGTGTGCCTGCAGAAGTGGATGAGAATGGCTGTGCTCTAGTGGACATCTGTGCGGTGAGGGGGTGGGTGATAGCCAAAACCCTCGATAGGCAAAAAATAATCCACAGGTGTACATGGCGAGTAGTGAGAAGGGTGAGTGGTGAAATGAATGAACGGAAGGCAATGATTACTTATGTATGTGTGGATGAGAGAATGAGAAAATATATTATTGGATGTAGGAGATTACAGAGGCTGGAGGAGTGGATTTTCGGGCCACCACTTGGTAATGGTAAAAGTCAATATACAAATGCGATGGATGAATAGAGGGAGAGAATGACAGGAGGAACTGAAGGGTAGAAAGGCTGCAAGAGGAAGGGAAAAAAGGCAACATTTAGGAGAAAAATGGTGGAGCGACTGGGTAAATATGATTTGGAGTAGATTAGGGGAGTGGAAGGTATGTGAAAGATATTTACAGAAGAAATCAGTGCAGCATGTGAGGTGGTGTGTGGGGTGAAGAGAAGACAAAAGAGGGTGCAAAGAACAGAATAATACAGTGAAGATGTGAGGGAACTGTGGCTCAAAAGAAGAAAACATATGGTGAATGGATAGAAAGTAGAGGCATGGAGGAAGTTGAGAGACGGAAGAGAGTTATATGTAGAGATGAAGAGAAAGGTAATAAGATTAATAGCAGAGTAAAGTGAGGGTGGATGAATAATTTGGAAGGAATTTGAGTGCACATTGACGGGAATGTAAGAATGAGTTCTGCAAGGAGGTAGAGAGAGTTAGACAGGGTGACAAAGAAGTAAGCTGGGAAACGAAAAATGAAAGTGATAGATTGCTAGTGGGGAAGGGAGAATAAGTGAGCAGATGGTGAGAAACTGTCAGACATAAAGAATGAAAGTAATGCGAGTATAAGTGACTGTGGAATGACTGGGAGAAGGGGGGAGGTGAGAAGGGAGAAAGAAATCATCAGGATGGAAGTAATGGAAGCAATGAGAAAGTCAAAATGAAGAAAAAAACAGGAATTGATGGAGTGTGTGGTGAAATGTTGAAGCTTGGGGGAGAGACATTATTAGAATGGATATTGAAGATGTACAGATTGGCCTGGGAGGAAGGTAGAGTTCGGAGGATTGGAAGTCAGATATATTTATTCCCCTGCACAAAGGAAAAGGGAAAAAAGAAGTATGTGGTAATCATAGGGCATTTGTCTTCTTAGTGTAATGGGAAAAGTATAATATATCATATTATGGTAGGATACTTACTGACAGAGTTAGGGATATTAAGAGGAATTAGTTGGAGAAGGACAGGGAGATTTAAGGAAGAAGAAAGCTTGTGTAGATCAGATAATCATCCTTAGATCTTTAGTGGAAAAGTTTCCTGAGAAGGGAAAAACGTTGTAGGCGACCTTATGGATTTGCTAAAAAAAACATATGACACAGAGGATAGACCAGGAATGTTGAAAATATGAAGAACATATGGAGTAATGGGAAGCGGTTGAATGCCGTGAAGAGTATGTGTGACGGTGTTAAGGTTACAGTGAGTGTGGATGGTGAACTGATTGAATGTTTCTGTCTGAATGTTGGAATGAAACAGGGATGTGTCATGTCTCCATGATTGTTCAGTCTGTACGTGGATGGGGTTATAAAAGAGATACAAGGTAGGACAGTGGATATTAGGGCAGCCCTACTGAGAGCGGGCAACGTTTGGAAACTTCCTGTTCTGTTGTTTGAAGATGATGCTGTAATGTTAAGCGAAGGAGAAGGGGAACTGTAAGGCTTGGTGAATTACTGTAGTTTGGAAGTGTGTAAGAAACGGAATCTAAAGGTGAATATAAGGAAGGGTAAAGTAATGGTCTTTCAGCGAAATGAAGTCACTGAATGCACAGGGACGTTTGATGATAAGGAAATGGAAAATGTGAGTGCATTTGAAGTTCTTGGGCAGTGTAATGAGTAAGGATGGAAGTCTGAAGGATGAAGTGCTTGAAACTGTGCTAGAGGGGAAAAATAAAGGTTCCTGGTTCTTTGAATGCGGCGATAAGAAATAAGAATGTGATCATGGAGGTAACAAAGTTGCAGCATGATGATATTATGATACAACTCTGATGAATGGAAGCGAAGCTTGTATCTTGCTGGAAGGACACAAGTCAAGAGTGAGAGCAGTGGAAATGAGTAATATGAAAGATGCATAGGGAGTTACATGGAAAAACAGAATGGCAAATGAGGAAGTGAAGGAGGATTGTGGTGTGGATGTGGATGTGATAAAAAGCGTTACCGATAGGACAAATACACTGAGATGGTTTGTCCATGTGGAGAGGATGGAGAGAGACTAACGAGGAGAGTGTATTTGAGTGAGTTGGAGGGATGGGAGAGGGAGGAAGAGGTCGAGGATGAGATGGAGGGATAGAGATATAATATGAGAGAGGGGGTTGTGAGCTGTGGGGAGTTGTTGTTGTTGTTGTTGTTGTTGAGATTTTCCATCTGACATTGTCAGAGTGGAAGCGGGCGTAGGGTGTAAGGCCCGCCAGTGAATTGCAGATGATATGTGGTTTCTGGTGCGAAAAATGGAGTTAGAAATTAAGGTGGTGGAAGGCCGAGGTTGAAGAGTCAGGACTTGGTGAGCTGCAGCATGAGCCGATCGGCGATTACCTGGCCGGTAAGAGAGTCCAAGGGGATTGGCGGGAGGTCGGCTTCGGCAGGAGGTGGGCTCGTGGGTGTTAGGTGGGCATGCGTCTTCTCTCTTGTCTTCCCCTTCTTTCTCGGTGATGGTGGCCTGGGCGAGGGGGAAGAAACTGGTGGCACACTGTCAGCAGTGGAAGTTGGAGACGAATCTTCCACGTCCTGAATGGTGGGCGGGACGGGAGAGGCGGAATCAGTCTCGGTAGCTGGCGGTGAGTGGTGCAGGTCGCTGTCAGAGTGGGTGTGGTGCAGGTCGCTGTCAGAGTGGGCGTGGTCGGTGTCCATAGGCTGTACAGAGGTGGCGGTGGTGGTGGTAGTCGCCCTGTTTAGTGGAGCATCGAGCTGCAGCCTCTTCCGCGGTGTTTTGCGGGGTTGGGGAGGCTGCAGCTGAGGGGTACGATGCTCCTGACGAGGGGCTGTCTGTGCACCATGGGCGAAGCTTTGTGGGATAACAAGGCGCAGCAGTCCGTTCTTCTCGAATATCTGAGGAAGAAGAACGAGCATCGCGGCCTTGTCGTCACCACAGAACGCCCTCGCCGTCGCGATGCACATGGTGACAATGATATCCACATCACCAGGACATCGGGGATCCACAGGCCGGCGCCCCTGGGCCGCGGGGCGCCGCCGTGCATAGAGAGAGCCTTGCACAGCTGCACCTCCCGGTCCAGTGACGTCTCTAGCCTCGGGACCCTTCAGCGTCTGGTGAATGTGGAACTCCACTGTCTCGCCCACGCGTAACGAGCGCTGGAGGCTCCCTGAAGTGGGACCAGCGATCCACTGACGATGTACAAAAACATCAGTGCCAGTGTCCTGGCGCCTGATGAATCCGTATCTCGCCTTCACGCTATACCACTTCACGACTCCTGTGATGGTCTGCGCTCGTGGCGACTCCTCAATGCCTGCGGTGGCCCCCCTCGACCGGTCGAAGGCCGAGGTAGCAGGAGAAGGCATGGCTGAGGAGATGTTGTCACCACCGCTGCTGGACACGGGGAGGACAACGAAAAGGCGAGGGACAGAGCGACATGGAGACGATATGTTTGTGGTCACCTCTTACGGGATTAAGGCGTCTGGCAATATATAGACATATAGATGGATAGAAACATGTCTGGGAAGAATACGTCAGGGGAGAAATATCGGAGGGGCTGAATGCTGAGGAAGGAAAATGTCCAGAGGGAAAAAGTCCTACACTTCTCTATTCAATAGACATAATGAAATGCATAGTGTGTGTGTGTGTGTGTGTGTGTGTGTGTGTATGTGTGTGTGTGTGTGTGTGTGTGTGTGTGTGTGTGTGCGCAGCTTGAAAAATGAGTGGATGAAGTTGTGGCCCAGTAAATTGTCACTGCAGGTAGGTCTCTCTCTCTCTCTCTCTCATTTTACAATTCCTCTCTTGTCTCTGGACTCATCCTTGTATTAGTGAAAAGACAATGTTGGGATGATGATGATGGTGATGATACTAATGATAATCCTGAATATCAAAATAATGCACAAGTATTTATTTCATATCCAATTACCGTACACCTGAATATTATTGGTTTTCAGTTTTCAAGCTTGGTTTTCAGAAAGCACTCTGTAAAAAATAACTGGAAAAGTGTAAAGCAGATTTACTACTGTTTAAACGGCAAGACTGTTAAGGCCAGAACTCAAAAGCCTTTTAAAAGAAATGGCAGCAGTGAGGTACAGAAGAGTTAACTATCATATCCTGGCCAACTAACTCTGGCACAGACGGACATCAGGTAAAATGAAGTGAGGTGAGGTGGCATGAGGCAAAGCGAGGTGAAATGAAGTGAGGAGAGGTGTGGAGAGGTAAGGTGAAGTGAAACAAGGTGAGGTGAGATGAAGTGAGGAGAGATGTGAAGTGAGGTAAGGTCAAGCGAGGCAGAATGATGTGATGTGCTGTGATGTGATGTGAGGTGATGTGAAACGAGAAGAGTTGAGGTGAGGCGAGGTGAGTTAAGGTGTGGTGAGAAGAAATGAGATGAGGTGAGGTGAGGTGGGGTGAGGTAAGGTAAATGAAACAGCCGTGACCCGTGAGCTGGGAGCCTCAGTGCGGGGCGTCAGGGTGTCAGTTACCACCATTGTTACCAATCAACCAAACATCAACTGTTGCCAAATCCTGAGAGGCTGGAGCGGGTACATAGAATGGCCTCAGGTGAAATGTGAAGGAAATTTGGTGTAAAAGTGGTCTGAAAATAGTATAAAAGTGGAATAAAATAAATGAAAAGTATGAAGGGCCCTAAGCTCGCCAGATTAGGAGTCTGAAAAAACAACTTCATAGAGAGAGCAAAAAATAATAGTAAAACAGCGTCAACATAGCAAATAGGTTAATCAGAAGAACCCATAGACCACAGACAGTTGTTGTTGTGGCCCAAGGTTCGTCTCAGTCATGAGCCCGGCGGACTGCAGGCTTCAGTCGCCCTTCTATTGCAGTCAACCAACCTTCTTCCGGGGAATTGGAAGGGGACTGAGAGACGCAGCTCCACCGCTCAGTCATACTGGTGTAACTCTTCAGGCTTCCATCCCCAGTACCACAGATAAAAGGAATTGACGGAAATAAATGTTATGCTGTCAGTGTCGTGCATAATGGAAATAAAAGAATATTATCCCCATATCTGGAAGAGCTGATTACCTGAAGAGGGGGTCCAAGATAGGGACACATTCAGCCGGTGGGACTGATATAACGAGGAGACTTCTCTGCTCGGTTATCCAAATGTTCCTCATCTCCCTCCCTGTCTTCTGAAAGGAAAATAACTATTGTCTACAAAAGATAGGCATCTTAGCCTGAAGTTCATCAAGTTCACTTTCAAATGAGCTTGGGCCAGAAAAGCAACAACCTAAAGAGCGTCTAAATAGTGAAGCTGATGTTTCTCCTAATAAATAACTTATACAAATGTGAGGATACTATTTTCACAGAAATGAATAAAAGTAATAGAGAGAGAGAGAGAGAGAGAGAGAGAGAGAGAGAGAGAGAGAGAGAGTAAATCTATCTATCTATCTATTGCCAGACGCCTCAATCCCGTTTGGGGTGGCCACAAACAAATCGCCTCCAAGTCGCCCTGTCCCCCGCCATTTCGCTGCCCTGCTCCCAACTCACACCCCCCTCTCTCATATACCTCTCCACACCATCCCTCCATCTCATCCTCGGCCTCCCCCTCCCTCTTCCCCCCTCCACCTCACTCACATACACTCTCTTCATCAGTCTTTCACCCTCCATCCTCTCCACATGGCCAAACCACCTCAGTGTGTTCCTCATAACGCTTCCTATCACATCCACATCCACACCACAACGCTCCTTTATATCCTCATTCGTCAGCCTGTCTCTCCATGTGACTCCACAGGCTCCTCTTAAATAACTCATTTCCACTGCTCTCACTCTTGACTTGTGTCCTTCCAACAATGTCCAAGCTTCACTTCTGTACGTTAGAGTTGGTATCACAATACTGTCATGTAGTAACTTTTTCACTTCCATGCTCACTTCCCTATTTCTTATCACTGCTTTCAAAGAACCAGCAACCTTTCTTCCCTGATGTACCCTTTCAAGCACTTCACCCTCCAAACCTCCATCCTTACTCATCACACTACCCAAGTACTTAAACGTACTCACATTTTCCAATTCCTCACCATCCAACCTCGCTGTACATTCACTAACTTCACCTCTCTCAAAGACCATCACTTTACTCTTCCCTACATTCACCTTTAGATTCCGTTTCTTACACACTCTCTCAAACTCATCCACCAAGCCTTGCAGCTCCCCTTCGTCTTCACTTAACAACACAGTATCATCTGCAACAACAGTACAGGGAGTTTCCAAACACTATCCTCTCTCACCAGGGCCACTCCAACATCCACTACCCTACCTTGTACCTCTTTTATTACCCCATCCATGTACAGATTGAAAAACCATGGAGACATGACACATCCCTGTTTCAAACCAACTTCAAAGAGAAAAATTCACTTAGTTCACCATCCACACGCACTGCAGCCTTCGCACCATCGTACATACTCTTCACAGCATTCAACAACTTCCCTTCTACTCCATATATTCTTAACACTTTCCACAATCCTTGTCTATCCACCCTGTCATATGCTTTCTCCAAATCCATGGAAGCCACATACATCTTCTTTCCCTTCTCTAGAAACTTTTCCACTAAAGATCTAAGAATGAATATCTGATCTACACAACCTCTTCCCTTCCTAAAGCCTCCCTGTTCTTCTCCAACTAATTTCTCTGTTTTTTCTCTAACTCTGTCTATAAGTATCCTACCATACACTTTTCCTATTAGACTAAGAAGACAAATGCCCCTATGATTACCACACACTTCTTTTTCCCCTTTTCCTTTGTACAAGGGAATAATTATACCTGACTTCCAATCCTCCGGGACTCTACCTTCCTCCCAGGCCAATCTACACATCTTCCACATCCATTCTACTACTATCTCTTCCCCATGCTTCAGCATTTCACCACACACTCCATCAATTCCTGGGGCTTTCCCCGATTTAACTTTCTTCATTGCTTCCACAACTTCTATCCTACTGATTTCTTCCTGTCTTCTCACCTCCCTCCTTCTCCCAGCCATTCCCCAACCACTTATACTCGCATTACTTCCATCCTCTACGTTCAACAATTCCTTAAAGTGTTCTCTCCATCTGTTCACTTTTTCTCCCTTCTCCACTAGTAATCTACCATTTTTATCTTTCACTCCCCTGCTAACTTCACTTCCACCCTGTCTTACTCTTTTCACTTCTTTCCAGAACATTTTCTTACAGTCCCTCCACTTTACACTCAAATTCCTTCCAAATTCCTCATCCACTCTCTTCTTACTCTCTCTTACTAATCTTTTCACCTCTCTCTTTCTTTCCACATATAACTCTCTCTTCCGCCTCTCAACTTCTTCCACGCCCCTATTTCTCATCCATTCATTGTATGCTTTCTTCTTTTGTGCCACAGCCTGTTTCACCTCTTCAGTCCACCACGCTGTTCCTTGCACCCCCCTCCGTCTTCTCTTCCTTCTACACACCACATCACATGCTGCACATATTTCTTCTGTAAACATCTTACACACACCTTCCACGTCTCCCATCTGCTCCAATTCATATTTGCCCAATCGTTCCTCCACTTCTCTCTTATACTCTGCATAGGAAATTAATAACTGTGAAAATCCTGTGGGTCCAATGAGATCATCAATACAGTAAATGATAGCTATTAAGACCTTGAATCCAATGACGTATTTTCTGAGATCATTCTTGAAACATTCGCAAGAGTCTTTCAACTTGAGATAAGCCATTTGTACTGACGGGTTACAAACAGTTTGCATTAACGCCTTCACAACCTAATTTCGCCCGTAACATATAATATTATGAAGGATATATAGCAACACCAGCAGCAGCGGCGGCAGCAGTCGCAGCCGTAGCAGTAGTCGTTGAGTGACTCCAGTATGTATGACCAAGCAGACCCGTCAACCACATGAAAGTAACCGCCCCTACAGGGCCTTCCCGTGCAGTGAACCAGTGTTCCCTTGTCGTGGAGGCGCGGGGAGGAGTGTGGGGGACTGGTTGGTGCATAGACGTTGCATTTGCGTTTCTCCACCAAGTTAACAAGGTCGCCAAAACATGCCCCACATCACCCTGTTATTTGGTTATAATGTTATCACTCAGCGTTCTAAATGGCTTCCTGGAGATACCATTAGTCCTAACACTCAGAGCTGGGCCGCCCAAGAAATATGTCGGCAGTACTACTGTACATAAAGTGGGTGGAGGAAGGTAGCCACCACTGACGAAGGATAGATATATGGGCAGATTGGTCGGTGGGTAGGTAGGTAGGCAGACAGACTGACAAATAAACAGATAGGCGGAGAGAGAGAGAGAGAGAGAGAGAGAGAGAGAGAGAGAGATTGATGGACAGCTAGATTGAAATATAGAAAGCTATAGCTAGATAGATAGGTAGAATAAATCCAAACAAATCGCTGAATTGAATGTGTTAAGTGCGTCAATTCATCCAGGGTGGTCGAGAAAGAAAATGTCTCCAAGCTCCTTTTCCACCACTCTTCTGCACCTGACCAGCCGTACACGTAAATACCAAATCACATAAGTACAGTAAATAACGAGACAGGGAACTTTGAATTTTGATATCCTGTGAAGCCATGTTAGGAATCCAAGCAGCTTTTCACAGTATTATACATGATACTCTTATTTGGTCAGCATAACATCTGCGCATATCTGTACATACACGCAAAACTATGAATGAACTCTAATAATTGTACATAAAGTATACAAAGGTACAGGATGAAAGAAGCAGAAGCGAAAGGAATGCAAATATAACAGACAGTGAGTGAGACTGGTGGAAAAAGTGGTTTGCCACCATCGACATCATCATCATCCTCTTCCCCCTTCTCCATCTCCTCTTCCACCTTCTCCTTCTCCTCCTACTTCTCCACCTCCTCCTTCTACTACTACTACTGCTCCTTCTCCTCCTCTTCCTCCTTCTCCTTATAATCATCATCATCATCATCATCACTCTATTTCCTACTGTTATAAATTTGGTAGCTAGGAGCATGATTTCTTACAAGTTCCAAATTAAAAAAAGGAAAATATACTATCAATACATTAAATAGAAATAAAGATAACCGAATGACAATGACACACCACCCAAACTAACAAAATGTAGGCGTATTATCCAATTAAGTCTTAATTATGTAAATGGGGTTAGCGTGTTTCAGAAATATCAGGCGAAGGTTTTTCTGTTTCCTTTTTGTGAGTGGAATTTTCAAGAGAATGTAATTATGAGGGTGTTTAACGGGCTGCCCCGAGATGGTCCTGTCTGGGAGTCTTCTGGGAACCTACTGCGTTGGCTTGGACTGGGTGTTAAAGTAGTTACGGTGAAGAAAATACTATGATACCTCATTTTGCATATGACACACACTTCACATTTACACACACCTTACAGTGTCGCACCAAACACACACACACACACACACACACACACACACACACACACACACACACACACACACACACAGCTACATAATAAATTGTCACATCTCATACGGCAATACACCACATGCCACACCTCACATGGTCTCACCTCACACTACCACAACACACACCGTGATATATCATTCACTGTCACACCTCACACTCCCACACTACATACTGCCTATCTTCAAACTGCCACACCACACCACAGACTTTATACGTAGACACCCTGTATATTTAATGTATGTGGCATGCAATAAATTATTCCACCTAACAAGGCTATAATCGCATGACTACAAGAGTGCATGAGAGTAGGGTGGTTAGAGTGAAAGATGATGAAGAGGATAAAAGTATTAAGTAAGAAGATTATGAAGAAGGATTATGTATCGTTGGTTGAGAGATCGTTTCAAGTAGGAAAGGAAATGTCTTTAGATCATTTTGCGAGAAGTGAACTCAGGATTGAAGGCATGTGGAAAGAAACGTAATAAGGAAGACAGGAGGCATTTTGGTTGGAATACCTGAACAGACAGGTATAAAAATGTTAATAAACTAGTATATAAACACATACAGGGTGTTCCGAAAGATATGTGAAACTTGAAGATACTTTTGGTTAATTCTGAGGGAAAAAAAGAAAACTTTATATTAACATGTGTACAGTTCTTAGCTGCTATTGACGGTCTTGTGAGTAATCATGAGCAAGATCATTTTCACCTACAAGGTTGTAAGTAACTAGCACCTTAACAGCTGAGAATTAATGCCCATGGTGGTACAACAATTAGTAATCAAAACTGGCTAAAGAATTATCTCAAAACCTTTCTCAGATCTCGCTGAACACTCTGTATATAGGCATATATATATCCAAAATCTGCTACACTTCCATTCACCGACAATGTGACCATTTACATTTTTGCTGTAAAGGAAAGTTCTAAAAAAGGAAAACATTAGGAGGAATCCGATTTTCAGAAGGAGAAAGCGGAGGACCACGCCGGCAAAGTAACACAGTGGAGGAAGGAGGGGAGGACGAGAGTGAGTTCGAAGGATAAAGTGAACGGAAAGAATGGAACATTGACCCCTAAAGCATGGATGATGGCCATAACCATCACAGTACAGGTGTTCGGGGTGGCTCGTTGACGGCTATAGCCACTTTGTGTTTCCCATCAGCATTTGAATTCCTACCCATTTTTCATGGTGCACAGGCTCGGGCTATGTTGGTTTCCAGGAAGCAAGTTGGTGCCCAGGCCAGTTTCACATTTGCCACAAGGATAAGTTCTGAATCCAAATCATCTAATTCTCTACCTGCCGTGAATGGCCGCACAACCCCCCCCCCCCTGCCAGCTCCATCACTGCCAAGCCTCCCACTCATGCAGGTAAGGGGCTGAGTGACAATGCAATTGACAGGGCGTTAGAAATGACAGTTTTGTCATCACTAAATGGCGAGGCGACATCTGAGAGTAGGCGTTATCATGTGGAGAGTCATGTGCCTTGGCCACCCTTCCGTTCCTCCTCTCATAGTTCCATGCAGTCACTTGAGAGTGAATCAGACGATCCCCTAGTGTCAGCTGATACTCCACCAATACCTGACGACATCTCCTACCCTTTCAATGCCTCAGGGGACTCCCCTGGGATGCCAGATTCTGATGCCAAGGCTTGAGAGGCTAAAGGTCATTAGAGGAATAAATGCCGCATTTCAGCCTCCTAGCTACATACACGACAACAACAGAGAGGCACCATGCTTCCACCACCCACATCGCCCCAGCCTGGAACGTTACGAGGGATGTCCCCTCAGCCTGACCCTACAGTACATCTGGGCCCTTAGCACCACAGGGACAACTGTGTAGGCAGCTGTAGGAGGTAGCCTCACCTTCAAGCATTCCCCAGGCATTGCTTCGTGGTAACATCATCCTTCTATTCATTTTATTTTTCTATCCCTCCCCACCGTTCAAAAGGCTGTGCATGCAGGTGTGCTGGTCATTCAAGAGGCTGAGTGTACATGTGGGTGTGCTGGCTGTTCAATAGGCCGAGTTGTATGTGGTGCACATGCCTGTTGCCCCAGTTCCCACAGGCCACATATGGGGACTGTAAATTTTTGTGTGGAAAGTGGGAGATGGGTTTGAACCCACTGTCTCTGATGATTCTCAAGCAGGCATTCAGGCAGATTTCCTGAAGACAGAGAACACGTCCATCTTGGATTTTTTCACAACCTTCTTTTAATTGTTCATGACAGAATATCAGGTGCATGACCTCCCGTCCCATGACAGATCAAACTTGAGTGCATGGTATCCTGTGCAGGTTGGTAAATTATTCATGTGGCTCGCTCTGATTATGTTGATCACATAAAAAAGCATGCCACAGAGTACTATTGGATCATGGATGATATCAGCCACATCTGTCTTTGGGCAGTTCATGGTGCAGGACAGATACCCTGCCATGTTACATTTCCTACAATTTTCCCCCAACCTGAGACCTGCATCCAATGACAGGGTGTAGAAAATTCACCCATTTTTGTCCATACTAAAGAAATCTTTCCTTAGGTATTTCTAGACGTTTCAGAAAGTGATGGTGGACGAGTCACTTTTTTTTTCCCCCGGGGCTGACAGACATTTATCTAGTGCATGTCTTCCAAATGTCATCATTTTGGCATTAAGTTCTTTGTTGTTTGTAACTGCCAGACAAGATATGTGCTGGACTTTGTAGTGTACTGACTATCAAATATGGATATTTCATGTGACTATATTTTCAGTCTCAGATTCCATTGCAAAAGTGTTAAGGGACGAGTATTCTGGGACTAACCACATTATATTCACTGATAACTCTCACACATCCCCAGCACTGGTGAAGTTTCATCGTGAACATGGGACAGGAGCCTGTGGCACTGTCAGGCCCAGGCCCAATAGGAAGCATTACCTTGCCTCCCCCACCGCGACAATGAAGGCGGCTTTACTCATCAGGAAATCTGGTAGCATGTTGGCCATCCACTGGCATGACAAGCAGGACAACATGCTTACCACATTTCACAGGGATTAGATACAGGCCACTGGGAAGCAGGACCTCAAGACCAAGGAACCTGTGTTCAAGCCTGATGCGGTCAATGATTACAACATAAACATGTAGCTTATTGATAAGTCTGATAAGCAGATTAAAGCCAATGACTGTCTCAGGAAGTGCTACAGGTGGTATCAGAAGACGAATCTACACCTTCTTGACATCACTGTGCTGAACACATTCATACTGTTTGGGCAGGTTGTTGGCACAGGTCTTTCTCTATGTTAGTCTGAGAAAGAACTAGTGTGTGAGCTGGTGGCAGAGTATGGGGGTGTTCAGTCAGCTGCACCATGGATTCACAGTACTGCTCTTATGTCTGACAGTGTCATTGCTGGGTGAACCTGGATTACACTCCTGCAGGGAAAAAACTGTACCTGAAAAGTAAGCAACAGCAGCAAGTTTGCTAGGAATACCAATGCCGTGAGTACACTGAGCACTTTTTCAGTCACTACACTGAGGTGAGTTACAAGGCACTGGTGTGTGGGGAAGTGTAAGCAGTATACTGTACATAGTGAGAGCATAACAGAAGAATTTAGAATATAACGAATAATATGGGCATTAGAAAATGTTCTCAGGTTACAGGATAAGTGAATTAACAGTGAAAGTGCATAGGAGTGTTATGGTAATATAGTGCAATATATGTGCAAAACGGTTTTGTTATGATACTATACTAGCATTTATTTTGTGCAGTTCCACTACTTTCATAAGAACATAGCCAGGTAAGTGATTTTACTACAAAAGAATTTGGAATAGCCTATAATGGATAATACAGGTATTAGGAAGCGACCTCATGCTGCAGTGGAAGTGAACTCATAATACAAGTGCCAATAAATGTTGCAGTAGTGTAGTGCATTATACATGAAAATTGGGTTTGCTGTGATAGTTAACTACTGTAGTATTTACTGTATATTGTGGAGTTCCTCTAGTGCAGTAAGAATTTAACCACGGAAGTGCTTTAGAAAATGAGAAAAGTATGGGTGTATGAAAAGAAAATGACTTCAGGGATAACCAAAGTGATTTTATGTGAAAAAGAAAATGTACTCAGAGGTGAAAAATAATATTTTGCAGCAATAAAGCATAATTTCTAGAATTTCTATTCTCTCTCCCATCCCTTAAACAATGTCACTCTGGAAAGGCCAGAAAAATTGTGCGTACAAACTAAGCTAGTCACACATACAAGGGATGATGATTCATTCATGTGGCAGGGATAGTCGAACGAAGTGTCAAGGTCAGGTCGGGTACGAGGGAGCGTGAGAGAGTGAGTGGGGAATCCCTGGTTGGCTCAGTCAAGTGTGCGGCTGTGTCGTAGCTGCTGACTCACCCACTCCTACAAACACAGCCTTCCTCGACGCCCCAGATTGACTTCATTCATCATCTCGCACTTCTAGAGTGTTTCCACCTCGAGATCTGGGGATACTTGCAATGGTAAGATGAAGGATTGGTGAGTATTCTGATGTTTAACTGAGAGTTTTACGTGCTGTAGTTATGGAGATGTGACTGGTTGAATACAACCTGCTTCTCAAAAACACTACAGAGAGAGAGAGAGAGAGAGAGAGATCGGGATACAGTATTTCGTGTTTCCTTTTCCTTGTGGACATCAGCATATATATATATATATATATATATATATATATATATATATATATATATATATATATATATATATAGCATCAGCCGTTTGTGTGTCCACTGCAGGACTGGCCAATCCCGACCGAAGTGGGGACGATACAGCCAATGTATCTCTACCAAGTGGCTTAGGCTGTCTAGAGGAGATTGTATGTAGGGTTAGAAGTGCTTGTAAGTGTAATTGTAGTGTTGGAGTGGCTTTGGAAGTGTGTGTAGTCTGTGAACCATGTGTAATTGGCCCGCGCAAGCCGACTGGGTGCAAGCATACTTTATAGTATGTGACACTGGTTCAACCACAGCACCCCTTGTGTCCGCCAATGCAGTAAGTGGCGTGAAGAACGCTCCCAAAGTTTATTACCCTGGCAGGGCGCGAACCCTCGTCCTTCAGTGTACGAAAACGCACACTTTACCACTGTACCACAGAGGCTCCATATCTATCTATCTCTATATATATATATATCTATATATATCTATCTATATATATATATATATATATATATATATATATATATATGTAAGTAACCTCTCAAATAACGCGAGGGTTAGGTTCCTGGAGAGGTCGCATTAGCTAAAATCGCGTTTTTTAAACATAATTTTCCCATAAGAAACAATGGTAATATTGGGGGTTACGTTCCTGGACTCAAGGAAAGTCTTCCCATTTGGGGAGTTATGCTACTCTAAACTTAAAAGCAACAATATTAATTTGAAGGAAAATCCATGTAAAAAACAAAAACAATATATCTGGGGAGAAATAAACAACATTTGAGCCCTAGCTGGGCCGAAGCGTTGTTTACTTCCCCCCAAATACATACTGTTTTCATTTTTTACGTGGATTCTATTTCAATTCTGCTTCATTCACGGAATTGTGAAAGTTCCTCAACATTATTAATGCATTAGTAGGTCATAAAAACACTACAGTAAAAGCAACATTTTCATTACAGTAAGTAGGTCACAAACAATAACAACACAGCCTCACTTCATCTATGTATCACTCATCGCCTGCTGCTGTCCCTCCTTTCCCCTCTACCCCACCTCCCGCCGCTCCCCACCCTGACTTTGTTGTCCCTCCTCGTTCTGCTGTCCTTCCTCTTCCTCTTCCTCTGACTCCCGTGCTACTGGTGATGAAGATAACTCCCTTAAGTTTTCTGTCTTCTTCATAAAGAACTGATCTATCTTGGTCTGAGTGGTTTTCTTTCTGTTCTGTGCATCAAGTTGTAACAATTTAGATCTACCATCACTTTCCTGGCCAAATTTTGTCCGAAAATGAACCAAATTGCTCAGAATGGGGCCAAATTTCATTTTCGAATATTATAGTTCGTATAAAACCAGTTTAAGCAACAGACAAATAAAAAACTGTATTTATGCATAAACTGCCACACACGGTCTATCAGCTCGGGACTGTCCAAGGTGTGCGCGGCTAATTTGAAATCATCACGTACAGTCACCAAACTTTCCACCTGGGCCACCTAGCCGCGAGAGGTGGGTAACGGGTGCTGGCAACAGTATATCTGTTTGATCGTGTGTACATACTCGACGAAAGTTCGAATCGTCAACTCTCTTCGTCTGTAGTGAACCTCCGTCAGAGTTGGGTGTCTCAGAGTTGGGTGGGGATAAAAATATCTCAGGAGTAAGGAGGCTCTCCCATCGGCTCAGCCAGTGCATGAAGCTGGTCGCACGAAAAATTGTTGTGTGCCACAGGTCTCGCTGACCAAGGCCAAATAAATATGACTACATTAATTTTATAAGAAGATAATATATATATATATATATATATATATATATATATATATATATATATATATATATATATATATATATATATATATATATATATATATATATGTATATATATATATATATATATATATATATATATATATATATATATATATATAATATTATGATATAAATATATTCTACAGTATATAATAATCTCAGGGGTGGATACATCACGTCGGTCAACTCATGACTAGCTGACTCGAGGCATTTTTCTGCCTCAAAGAACGAGCTTCAACCTCCTACATCTACAGCTCCTGTATCTCCTACTTCGTTTATATTAGTATTCGCCCAATGAATAGTTCTGTAATGATTAATGACCTAACTTATCTAATCATGCCTCGGATCAAGAATGGTATTTCAATAGGTTTAATCGAGACCGGCCAAGGACTGGCAAAATGCAAAACGGACAGGCACCGGTATGTATTTTTCTACCGTAAGAGCCGGTCTCACGACGGTTCTTCTCCTCAGTATTCAGTAGACAATTTTTAGCCATGGGTTTATCATGTAATAATGAAAAAGAGTACGTTTTTTATTATGTAATATATGTAAAGAGGCGGTCTTTCGGATTACTTTACTTACTGTTTTCAATACTCTCATTATCCAATACTTTCAAGAAGTTCCTTTGAAATTCAATCGGCTAAAAATTGTCGACTTAATACTGGGATGAACTATGACTGAGGTTCACTACAGAAGACAAAAGTTGATGACCCGAACTATGTCGAGCATGTACACATGAACAAACAGACAAGGCCCATAAAACCAACTTGGTTTTATGGGCCTTGCAAACAGATACACTGTTGCCAGTACCCGTTACGCACCTCTCGCGGCTAGGTGGCCCAGGTGGAAAGTTTGGCGACTGTACGTGCAAAGTCGTGTTAAATCGAGAAACCCTTGTTAGTTAAACATATCTCCTTAACCCATCACGTCCCGAGGTTTTCTGCACCTCCGACATCTCCCAATCACGAGGTATTTTCGGAAAAAAATTTTTTGGGCTAAAACCTCCGCTTTTGGTGAGAAACATTGAAAATTCATAGAGAAATCGCTCACCTGAGATTTAAAATACTCAATCCATGTAGGAGTTCCTCCTTACCTGACTGGGTTTTCTAACATGCTGGCACCAAAGAAAATGAGTTCTATGGGAGGGTAACTATTTTATCCACTCATAAACGGTATTTATTTATTTACTTGGTACGAATTTATATGTAGTATGAGAGTATATTGGTTTTCAAGCAGTAATATAAGCATTATAAGCATTGTTTCACTCACTAACTAATCACCATTCATGACCTTTTTTTCCCACATTACCTGATCATCATTTCTGACTGTTTCTTCCTCTAATGCTATGTAAACTTTGTCCTCCACAATGTCATCGATTGGGGAATCACTCTGGCCCTGAATGTCTTTATTGGCCAGGTCACTGGTAACAGGTGAATTGCCGAGACAATGGCGTGAGGGGGGGAGGGGGGAGGTTATGCGGTGTAAGGCATTGTCCCTGCTTGGCATCTTGTAGAGGAATAGAGGAAGGTGTCCCGTGTATACATACGAAAAATCACGCGTGAAAATTGAAAATTGTGCAAATTAGGGACCTTGCAATTGCACGACGTACCGGTACGTCGCCGGGACTGGCAAATGCAAATCGTTGCAACGTACCCATACATTGACGGGACGGGGCGGGTTAAATATTTGCTCATGTTAAAACGAAAACGCGTTTTTTAAACTCGTGTTAGTTGAGAGGTAACTTGTATATATATATATATATATATATATATATATATATATATATATATATATATTTATTATTGTTAGTATTCTACGCACCACATACGAGGAGCTGAGCCTGTTAGACTCTTCAGGTTTAGGAGCTAATAAGGAAGAGGTGTTCAGAAGACTCTAAAACCCCACGGCTCCATCAGGCTGCTCAGCAATTGTCCAAATTAGGGCTGTCTAAGAACCACTCTTTGCTTTAGAGCAAGTGCATTGCAGCCCCATTGGGCTGCAATGCACTTGCCCAAAAGAGAGTCTTCTTTGAATGGCTACTGCCACCACCACGACCATCATCACAATCATCATCATCATCACAGCAACCATCAAAACCACCACCATTCACCACCACCACATCTACCACCACCACCATCATCATCACAGATACCACAATCTCCATTACCACCAACACCACCACCACCTCAACAACCACAACCACCACTGCCACCACACCAACGACCACCACAGATACCCCATCACTATTACCATCACAGTTACCACCACCACCACCATGATCATCACAGCTGTGACCACCACCAACACAGTTGTCACCACCACCATCATCATCACAGCTGTGACCACCACCAACACAGCTGTCACCACCACCATCATCATCACAGCTATGACCACTACCAACACAGCTGTCACCACCACCATCATCATCACAGCAATGACCACCACCGACACAGCTGTCACAACTACCATCATCATCACATCTACTACTACCTCTGACATTACAGCTACCACTACCACAGTTACCACTACAACCGCAGCCACAGCTACCACTACAACCGCAACCACAGCTACCACTACAACCGCAACCACAGCTACCACTACAACCGCAACCACAGCTACCACTACAACCGCAGCCACAGCTACCACTACAACCGCAGCCACAGCTGCCAACACCACCACAGCTACCATCAACTTCTATTGAATAAAATCATCTGCCTGTAACATCAGTGAAGTAATAGACAATGAAGTGTAGATGTTCAACTCTCTCTCTCTCTCATTGCGAAAGACTTTCAGCCTCTTCCATGTGCTCATATTGTAACACCAGTCTGGACAATTATTAGGCTCCAAGTCACCCCTTAAGGAAAAAAAATCAATCCACGTGAAACAGTTTTCCCATCTGGGGCCCAGTTCCAACCATCCTGAAAAGTTTCATCAAAATCCTTTTTTCTAGGTTTGGTTGCAACACACACACACACACACACACACACACACACACACACACACACACACACACACACACACACACACACACACACACACACACACACACACACACACACACACAAACACGCACAATTATAATATATTGAATGATAACAGTGGGAGAATGAAGAGAGGAGGGCCAGAGCAAGATGAATGATAAAGTACACCGAGTACATAAGGAAAGAATATGTAAATGGTGACCGGTAATAATGTAGATGAAAAAAACACTGGAAGAGCACTGTGCATTTAGGTCATTGCTTGATAAGTGAATAAGCATTAGAAAGACAGAACGATGGATATATAGAGCTATAACAAAAGAATATAATCAAATGGAACATACTGGTTGATTGGAGGAAGTACACAGGCATTTTAGAAATCGAAGAAAAGAATGGTGTTGACGAGACTGTATTATTGCTGTTTTAAATGTAGTACTTATTAAAACAGTGTACTGTATTAATGTTAGACTTTCATTCCTATTCAGTAGTAGTATTTACCCATTAACAATAATTGGAAAATTAATGGAGATTTGTATATCCTTTTACTCAAGACGATTGTTTTGTGTAAGTTAATAAGAGAGGAACAAACTGAAAATAAATAAATAAATTTATGTATAAATAAACAAAATGGTCCATCAGTGTAATCTATCCTCATAAAATGATTTTATTACTCCACATGTACATTTTCGTATTCCTAATGGGCAACGCATGATGATGATGATGATGATGGTGATGATGATTGATGATGACTACAATAAGTCCTTGAAATAGGAATGAGAGAGAGAGAGAGAGAGAGAGAGAGAGAGAAGCAGTAGGTTCTGTCTGTCTGTCTGTCTGACTGTCTGTCTGTCTGTCTGTCTGTCTGTCTGTCTGTCTGTCTCTCTGTCTCTCTCTCTCTCTCTCTCTCTCTCTCTCTCTCTATCAATCTGTCTATCTATCTCTATCTTTATCTCTCTCTCTCTCAACCCCCACACAGACAGCAATCGCTCCATAAGGGCTACTTGGTGCCATAATTAGTTACGAAAGGAAATTGTATCCGAGCATGCGACGAGACCTGGATATTAAGGCAGTTGTTGTTTGTCGTATTTTAGGGGAAAATTAGAACTTAGCAAACTCTGGTGGTCTGCCGTACTAACCCTTGTGTACTTTACAGGCACCTGAATATTCTTCTTCTTCTTCTTCTTCTTCTTCTTCTATTCCTCCTCCTCCTCCTCCTCCTTCTTCTTCTTCGTCTTCTTCTTCTTCTTCTTCATCTTCTTCTTCTTCTTCGTCTTCTTCTTCTTCTACTTCTTCTTCTGTGTGAGAATGAGATGAAGTAGTGAAACGTCAGAGAGTTTGGAATGCGAATGTGAAATCTTGCTGAATGAGGAACTATTGTGTGTGTGTGTGTGTGTGTGTGTGTGTGTGTGTGTGTGTGTGTGTGTGTGTGTGTGTGTGTGTGTGTGTGCGTGTGTGTGTGTGTGTGTGTTTCAAAGTACAAACAACAAGAACAATGCGAGAGAGAGAGAGAGAGAGAGAGAGAGAGAGATTGTGAGCGAATGAGAGAGAATGTGAGCGAGTGAGAAAGATTAATGTGAAAGAATGAACGAGTGAGAGACCAGGTGTCGTGACTTGGGATGCAGGTTCCCGGGGATGAGAGGCTAGAACCAGACGATATCTTGATTACTATAGGAGGCGTCTCTCTCTCTCTCTCTCTCTCTCTCTCTCTCTCTCTCTCTCTCTCTCTCTCTCTCTCTCTCTCTAAATAGATAGATAGATAGATAGATATATACACACAAGAAATCTTGCATTTGTGTAATGACAGAATAAAAATGATTAGTATTATCATTGCTCCTATTGTTGTAGTTATTATGATTATGGTGATGATGACAATAAGCATTACTTTTGTTGGTGGTGGTGTTCTTTTTATTATTATTATTATTATTATTATTATTATTATTATTATTATTATTACTAATTGTAGTAGTAGTAGTAGCAGTAGTAGTACCGTTTCCTTCGACATCATTATTATTATTATTGTTGTTGTTATTATTATTATTATTATTATCTGTTATTATTATTATTATTATTATTATTGTTGTTGTTCTTGTTATTATTATCATTATTGTTATTATTATCATTATTATTATCATCAGTCTGAAACTTAGTGAAACCAAAAAGAGTGTTTTTTCAAGTTAAAGTTCTGCATACTAAACCTTGCCGCACATCCTGGTTGAAACTTATTCCCGTGAAAATAGAGTAAAAAAATTGCCACAGTGGATTTTATCCTGCAAAGTGAAACGTGTGTGCTGATATCCTGATTTATGTAAAAGGCGGGAGAGCTTAGGGCTTAGGAAAGGGAAAAAAATTGAGAGTGATTTTTTTCCTCACTCAGTAACCACTTGGATATCACAGGTTCAGATGAAATTTACTTCTTCACCACGATGACGTACTTTCGGAAGGTGGAACATCTCTAACGATTTTTGGACGTAAGCTGCTTCACTCCGGTAGACTTCAGAGACTTTAGCGAAGCACACCACTCCACAGTACTCGTACACCATACCACGTCTCACACCATTCCATATCTCACCACACAACACCACACCTTACCACACCACGCCACACAGCACTATACCACACCATATTGCCCTCTCACACCACACCACACTACATCACACCACAACATACCATACCGCAAACCACATCACACCACGCCATACCGCACCACAATACACCACATCACACCACACCATCCCGCCCTCCCACACCATATCACATCACACCACACCATACCATACAGCCATCTTACGCCACATAAAATCTCCCTACCGCACCACACCAAAGGCATTTACCGAGGAGCCCTGAAGCTCCCGCACCTAGTACTTTGAAATTACAGTACTTATTCAATCATAGTACCTCTAAACAGTTTTGTTCATCTTAACCCTTTCAGTCCTTCACGTAATGTACTGATTATTTATTGCTAAACCCAGATGATTTAGTAACACTTTGGATGGACCGCTGGTCGTAACTGGATTAACGAAAACTAAGACTAACCCTTCCAGCTTGTACAACGACTCTTAAGCTAAGTAAAATCGTCTGGAAGCTGCAAGAACAGTCCTAAACAAGATGTCATCGTGGTGAAAGGATAAAGGCGTGTGGTTTGGCCAGAAAAGACAATGAATATCCTTTGTTATGGAAGAGGGAAACAGGTTCGCCTTGCCTCACCCAACAATCACGTACACTTCACAACTTTGGGTGAATTATAATCTACATTTTCTTATAGGCAAATTCCTCGGAGTGAAAATATTTGCATATTGGGGGAATGAATGTGTGGCACGATTCACTGGGTAAGGTTTGACGATATTTTCTCTTACCTTTGTGTTCTCTTTTCCTGTTTCTAAACCTTTTCTACTCGACCCGTAAAAGTGAAAAGCAGGGTTAAAGATAAGATACAGATGGGCGATGATGGTGGCAGTAATGATGACAGCGATGATGATAACGTCTCTATAATTGCTTTTGCTATTTCACGACGACTGCATTCAAATTATAAGAGTTATATCGAACTGGGAAGAATCTGACATAATAGTCTTAAATATTTTCACTACGAGAAACATTACCTAATTTGAATGTAATCGTCAGGAAGTAGCAGAGATTAAAAAAGGAAAGAAAGAACGAGAAAAAAAAAATGGATTCAATGGGTTAAATACTGAAAATATATATATATATATATATATATATATATATATATATATATATATATATATATATATATATATATATATATATATATATATCTACGATGTGCCTGGTTGTTCATTTGGTAAGGTATGTGAAAGCAACTGAAACTTTTTTTTTTTTCCCACATGGAAGATCTAGCAGTCAAAAACTTAATGTTGCACAAAGAAATCCGAAATATGTATTCATGTATTTAGTCGTTTGTGTGGTGTAGTGGTGCGTGTTGTTGAGTGGTGTGGTGTGTGTTGCTGCGTGGTGTGGTGTGTGTTGTATGTTGTGGTGTGGTGTGGTGTGGTGTGGTGTGGTGTGGTGTGGTGTGGCAATGCAGCTGACGATTAATTACGAATGAAAGAAATCCTAGCACTGAAAACATTGAAAGTTGCACAGAAAAAGCTACCTCTGTCGCATGGTATGGTGTGGTGTGATATGATGTGGTGTGGAGTTGTGTGGTGTGGTAGAATGTAATGTAGTGTGGTGTGGTGTGGCTGTCAATGATTTAGTTCAGACGAGAGAATTTTAATCAGTCAAAGAGTTGACCCTCTCGAACCAATGACGTATATTACATTTTAAGACACCACCAGGCATTTTTGTTCAACTAATGAAATTAAAGAGGCGTAGAGTAAACGGCTTAATGAAGATAGAAACGTTTCCTTAAGCTAAATGCTCGTAAAATCGTCTGGAGATAGCAAGAGTTAACTTAAAATATTTCTCTGGGCTGCAGAGTTAAAAATCCCATAGGAAAAATCGTCTTCAGTGTTATGTGTCAGTAGTATGTGGTGTGGTGTGGTGTGGCAAAAACACTATACCGCACAAACCTGGGGCAATCTTGATCCTGGTCTGACACTGTAGAAATATTCATATGTGACCCAGTTTACGATTATCTCGCCTTATTTACATGCAACTTGCTTACTGACACCATTCGCTTTTGTGGGCTGATCTGCGTGGGATTATTATCTGTACAACTTGTCTTCTATTACTTTACTATTTCAATCTGGTGACGCTTTCCCAATATTGCTTTTGGTACCTTGGGACGATTTTAGCTCAGGAGTGAATTTCTGAAAAGAAGTGGTGTATTACAGCCAAAAAAAGTTTTGAGCAAAATACTGCGGAGGTAGAAAAAATAAAATGCAACAGCGCGTATTCGGAAAGTACGATTGCTGCTAGTATCATAATTTGCGACCACAGTACGCCTTTATTCCAATTTGTAAAGATCTTCTCATTCAAGCGATTAGATCATTAATAACAATAGCCATACCGTTCTGAGCGTTGTCATCTCCTTTATATAATTTATGCTGTTTTCAAAGCATTAAATTCATCTGGCAATATGAGGTGTGTGTGTGTGAAAGAGAGGTTGGATTAACAATGCAGTGTGCAAAGGAAGTAAATATTTAGAGAGCTTTTTATTACCAACTATACAGTATAGACAGTGAGTGAGGCCATAAGTGGAAAGAGGTTCGTGCAAACAGAAAGGATCATACAGAAAACTGGGTATGGAAAGTGTGAAAAGAGATGCAACGACAGTGCAACGGAAACTGTGAAGGAGGTTAAGGTCAGTGTACTGTACGTGTATGAAGAAAATATGAAAGGTGAAGGTGGAACATACGAAGGAAGGCAATACAAATATGCAGAGGAAAGGAGTCGGGGATGCAAGAAGAGAACAGGTACTATTTTTCATCTCCTTGTCTCTCTCTGTCTCTGTCTCCGTCTGTCTGTCTGTCTCTCTCTCTCTCTGTCTCTCTCTCTCTGTCTCTGTCTGTCTCTGTCTCTGTCTGTCTGTCTCTCTCTCTCTCTCTCTCTCTCTCTCTCTCTCTCTCTCTCTCTCTCTCTCTCTCTCTCTCTCTCTCTCTCTCTCTCTCGATGTCAGGATGCATGACGATAATGCTTTTTCACGTCTAGTCTCCAGGCAGATCAGTCCAGCCTCGCTGGTCACAGTGTTCACCCAGGAGAGAAGTGGAGGGAGCGGAGGGAAGTGGAGGGGAGGGGAGGGGAGAGGAGGGGAAGGGAGGGGAGTGAAGAGAAGAGGAGAGGAGAGGAAGGCAGTGGAAAGAGGAAGAAAGGAAAGGAGACGAGAGGAAAGAAGAGGTGAGGGAGAGGCTGACCCAGAGCCACTTCCATAAGGGGTTGCTGGGGTACAAAATGTACAGTTAAACAGATAAAAGGAGTACATCACTCAGACAGCACTGAACTCTAGGCCCAACCGAGCTGAACACACTTACCCAAGCGTCTTAATTTTCGGCCTGACAATTCAATTCAGCTTACGATGAACTTTTCGAACAGGAAGAGTTAGACAGTGTTGTTATACTTCTTCACAGCAAGATGATTCCTCAATTTGAATGAAATCATTTGGTAACAACGAGAATGTACTCCAACCACGTCACCACAAGTCAGCTCTCTATATTATAAGGAGATAATTTGAGACTACAGTAACCATGGACTTCAGAAGATGTAATAGTCCACCGACACAGGGTTAAATGCGCTGAAAACATTACCCTGTTGCATTCGGTAACATTTCTGTTTTTAATATAACTTTCTCCGGATGACTTTACTGAGCGTTGGAGAGACTTTTCAGACTGAAAAAGTTAAGCATGACCTTACTTATTCCCGATCACTGTGAAGACTCTCACAAGATGAACAAAATCTTTTTGTGATAACAAGAATTAAACAAAAATTACGTCCTCGGGGAAAAGCGTCTAATTGTGTACTTAGCGTATATCTCTGAGAGGAAATTTATTATGAACAGACATGACGATATACCTTGCAATGCTGGGATGTCATATGGAACGGGAGATGATAAACAGTCTCTCTCTCTCTCTCTCTCTCTCTCTCTCTCTCTCTCTCTCTCTCCACACACACACCTTCATTTCCATAAGAGAAATTCTTCCTTCACAGTAACATGTTCTTCCCCCTCCTGCTTTTTTTTTTTTTTTTAACTATTTCCTGTCTTTTTGTTTTTCCTGTTTCCTATTCTCTCTCTCTCTCTCTCTCTCTCTCTCTCTCTCTCCCCCCTTTGTCTCATCTGCTGGCTAATTATTTCCGCTTATCATCGTTATTTATCATAGATATTTATTTTCCTTTCATCCATTCTCTTTAATGTGCACTTTTTTTTTTTTCATTTTGCTCTTTGTCACGGTTTTTGTATATTTTTTACATTTCTATACACCTGTCCCATGTCTTCGCTGGGAGTTACCTTTATGATGATGGTGATGATGATGATGATGATGATGATGATGATGACAATAATGATGATGATGAGTTGGTTCCCTATATTCCAGAAAGCCACTTTGTGTGGTATCAGATAATCAGTGAATGGCTCCTCAGTGTTCTACTGGGTAAAAAAAAAAAACAAAAAAAACAATATATAAGGGTTTAAATCCACGGACTGATGGGATTTACCTATTATATAATTCCTTTCTGGAACTAGTCATTGTACACTCTCGCCCTTAATTGTCACTACCTAACAGCCTATCTCTCATCCTTGTAAACAGTCTTCCATTTGTCTATCCCTGTCACACACGGGTTCGTCAGAGCCTTAACATTATTTATTTATTTATTTTTTCTTTAAACGCTGATTATTTCGTCACTGATGACTATATAGGAGACCGAGATGAACGGAAGTGAGGGACTGACTTGTAATGTATTAGTTTTCTCAATTAGTACTGATCGGATTTTAACCAAACCTAGTGAAGTGACTGAGGGCAAGCTAAGGAACTGACCTGCTTCTGCTCAACAGCGTTAGAAATCCACTTCACGTGAAAAAGTCGAATTAAAATGTTTTGATTCGTTTTGGACAAAAATTGATTTGATCCGCTGTAGGTCATACTTGGTGGAGTGTTGAGGCTAAACCAAGAAAGAAAGGAGTTTGTTAAGAAAAGAATCAGTCAAAGGTCATTGTAACAGAGCACGGTCAATTTAAGTCCGTGTGCTTCTGTGTGTGAACAAATAACTAGATTCAATCCGATCTGGATCAGACTTGGTGAGCCAAGTGTTTTTAGAACAATGGAATAATAGATCAAGGGTTAGGGTTATATGGTAAGGTCAGTTTACAGAATTTTATCTAGTTCAGATCATTCTTGGTTGAAAGGTTCAGAGTAAGCGAAGAATGAAGGAATTCTATTTTTCGATCAATCAGTCAGAGGTCAAGGTCACAGGCAAGGTCAGAGTTCGACCTAGGTGTGTTGTTGTGTACAAGTATTTACTTCATGTTTGTCAACAGTTGCTGTGTTTGTCTGCATTATTTTTATAAACACAACATCGTTATGAGCCAAAAGGTCTTCTGTTACATGTACTCTCTGTGTCTAATTATACTGAATGGATGAATAAAATTGCTATAAGACGGGTTTATTTCCATACGAGAGGTTCTTGTGTGACAAAACGTTATTTTTTTTTTTTTTTTTTTTTTTTTTTTTTTTTTTACTAACCCCTCAACCCTAACTCCACCCATAACCTCCTCCACCCATCCCCTCACTTGACTGATGCCTCTGAATTACCATACACTCATTGGCTGGGTCAAAATCCCAGGCTCTCACTACCCTGGAACCGATTAATTACCCAGCATCTTTCTTCCCTTTCTTCTCTCAGTACATATTATTTCATTCGCCGCTTCAGTTCCTTATACACCCAGCTGTTCCCTAGCTCGCAAATACTCTCTCTCTCTCTCTCTCTCTCTCTCTCTCTCTCTCTCTCTCTCTCTCTCTCTCTCTCTCTCTCTCCACACATTTCCCGGTGATAAAGAGTAAAATAATAGAAAGATGACCAGGTTGCGAGTCCAAATCCAGATATATATATATATATATATATATATATATATATATATATATATATATGTGTGTGTGTGTGTGTGTGTGTGTGTGTGTGTGTGTGTGTGTGTGTGTGTGGAGAGAGAGAGAGAGAGAGAGAGACTATCATCATCTGCTTACCCATCCGTCTTTGAATAATAGCCGTTTTGAGATTTACACGCGCGGCAGTATGAAGCCCCACTTTCACTAACCCCTTTCCCCTCCAGTCCCATTCCTCTCTTTCTCTTCTTTCCCCCTCCTTCGCTCACTTCTTTCTTTCAATTTTTCCCTCTTCCTCTCACCCTTGTCTCGGCCACTTTTTTCCTCCCATTCATCTCCTCTTCCCTCCTTTCTCCCGTCCTTACCCCCTTTTCCCTTTTCCTTCCCGTTCTTCCCCCAGTCTTCCCCTCCTTATCATCTTCTTTCTTCCTTACCCCAATCTTCTTCCGTTCATTCCTTCTAGCCCTCTTCTTCTCCCCCTTTTATCTTTTCTCCCCACTCGACTCGTCCTTATCTTTCAACAGTACCCCTCCTTCCTCTTGCCCTCCTCTTCTTTTTTCCTCATCCTTCTTTCTATCCTTCTCTCTCCTTTCTTCTACTTCACATCTTTTCCCCTTTCTTACTCCTTTCTCGCCCCTTCCCCTTGCTTCTCTTCTTTCCTCCTTCTTCCACACCTTCTTGCTTTACTGTCCTTTTCTTCAGCTCAAAATTAGATATAACAGATGTAGTTTTCTCTTAAACAAACAGCCTCAAAAGGTCTGTCACTGTTTGCTTTCCTTGCACTCTTCGTACTTTGTACTGTACTCCTTCCCCTCTAGTACATTCTTTCCCTTTCCATTTCGTTCCCTCCTTCCCCCTTTCCACTCCATCTTCTTTCCCCATCCCTTCTTTCCTTCCGCTCCCCCTACCTTCTTTTCTTCCTAACCCATCGCCTTCTTTCTCAGTGCATCATGAGGAAGCTAACACCTTGTGCATCTGAGTGGTGACCTAAGCTGCCCGTCACCTCTTATCATACGCTGCACTCACCCTGACGTTCAATGAATACGCCACTCCCGTCCACATAGTTCACTACGATCCTCTAGACTCACTCCGCGATCTCCCCTCCTACCAAAGTCCCTAACTTCTTTCGCTGCCCCTTCCCCATTTTTCCATTCGATAAACCCCCACCTTTACGCACGAACCCCACTTTCCATTCACTGAACACTCCCCTCTCATCACTCACTGAAAAGGCCTTCCTTCTTTTTAATCACTGAACTTTCATCTCCTCCCCTTCCTTTGCAAACCCTCCCGTCTTTCCCAGTCACTGAACCTTCTCTCCTTCACTAATCCAACCTCCTCCTCATTTCTTCACTGCAGTCTATTTGTTCTAACATGACAAACATCCCTAACCCGTACCTACTCAGTTGATAGCAGCATAGTCAGATAGGACAGTCGATTTGACTAGTAACCAAAGAGACTCTTTCCTACATTATAATTACCAAAGGTTCGTTGAATTTCATGCAGCTACGATCAAATGTTCACGTTCAGGGGATGGTCCAGTTCTGTTAGGTGAAAACAAACCAGTGTAAGTCGCATCTTTCCTCCTCGACCAAGCACAACACTGTTCCTGCCCCTGCCATTCACTGAACCTCTACTCTCTCCCAACACTGACTGAACCCCTTCTTTTATATCAAATTTCATTCTGTGAAGTATCCCACCATTCACTAATTGCCCCCATCCCCCATACACACCAGTCACCTTCTATCCACAGAATAACTCTCTCTCTCTCTCTCTCTCTCTCTCTCTCTCTCTCTCTCTCTCTCTCTCTCTCCAACTCAGTGAATCAGCAAACCATTAACAGCATCATCATCATCATCATCATCATCCAACCAACAGGTCGGGACGCCAAGATCTATCTGTCTATCTACAGCCAGACTCCATAGTCCCGTAAGGAGTGGCCATTTGTCTTTAAGTTAGTGGTTTTACGGGGAGGGGCACTAACCCTCCGCCAACCCACTTGTTGACACGTAGGGAACACGCTTGGGTTGGTTATGTGGTTTCCACCCTGCGTTGTAAATGGTTTCCTGGCTAACAGGAAACCATTAGGCTTTCTCACCAGCGTATATTAAGGGTTCGCTAGGTAGCAGGGTAAGTGGAAGCCAGAGAGATGAGAAGGAATTCTGAGCTATCAGCATTAATATGTCATCGTTTTCTATCATCATCATCATCATCAAATCTATCAGTTAAAATAATTATCATCATCATCATCATCATGAGATCGAACAGTTATCATTATCATCATCATCACCATCAAATCGAACAGTACAGGGACGTATTTTTATAAATTCTATCTTCCAACATATTTTGTTCAGTTTAGGAATGACGTCTCGTGGTGAAGGGGGTTAGAAGCAAGCATCATTATCCTCCTGAACACGATAACTTACATTATGTCTAATTACATTTACTGTCGAACTATTTCATTCAGCTTCGAAAACACGTCGTCAGGCGACAGGAGTTACATGGAAAAGTACATGAGGAGAGACAACTTGGAATGGTGAGAAGGGGTGGAAATGGATGGGGACACAGAAACATGATGGCATCGTTAGTTGCTATCGTCATGCGTGAATCATGAGTTTAGGCGTCGACTTGAAACGCTCCGTTACTGGCTTATCGTTGATGCCGGGAGTACATATTGATACTGTAGGTCCTGTCCTCTGTGATGTTCAAGTTGGTCGTTCAAACAACCTCTCCTTCAAGATGTCGGTTTTCAGTACGGAGTTCTTCATTGTGTATTGGGAGGTAGTTTTCTGTTTTGTCGTGTAATATCAGTACAGAGGGAAGAATTCTGAGACAGATCAATTTTTCCGTATTTATCGGGGCAGTGCCGTCTGCAAATGACCAGAGCACCCCTCCTTCCGCCTCTTGATTCTCTCTCTCTTGATCTGCTGCTCTCCAACACGTCTGGCAGTTGGTGGAACTGCAGATCTTCAGTACATTCTAACTCACCGGCTCTCACATGCTTCTCCATCCTGTCCCTAAGTTTTGTTCGTGATTTACCCTCTCTACTCTCATCCTTTTCACTGCTGAACTTTCATTTATGCAAACGTTCCTCAACTTCCTTCCTCTTCCTCGGAAATTGGCTGTTCATTTGCAAGAATAGGGCAACTGTAGCCTGGAGTCCAACTGATTCACATCCAAATGACGCTGGGACAACAATAACCTTCATTTAATCCGTCCGCCATAAGACGTTTCCCGTGAACTAAAAAAAAAAAAAAACTTATAATCATACAAAACGTTAATAAAAAAATTTTTGTACAAAAGGAATCAATGAACGTTGTTTTTTGCCTTTCATTACAAAATATCTTCCTTTAGCTGAAACAAATTCTCTGACTGTGACAAAAGCCAAATGTAAAATACATTGTTGTTGCTATTGGTGCTGTGGCCCCAGGCTGATCTGAACGTGAACCCGGTGGGCTGCGAGCGAAGTAACCCTTCTCCTGCAGTCCGCCATCATCCATTCGAGGATAGGGGAAAGAGGTGAGGGATATATGTATATCTGTGCAGCCCGGCTGTCTGATTATATTCAGTGACATCGCCTGAAAGCGTCCCTCTCCAACACTTGACGTCCTCGTACTGAAGGTAATAATCAGAGTACCGTTTTCTATACGTTCCACACGACCCCACCACCACTACCACCTACAGCAGCGATGCATGTTAATGAGCTTAATGTTTCTGCCTGTGAGTTGTAAATGGAACGTGAGTAGTTTGTGGAGAGAGAGATTATGCTGACAGCCAGACAGTGTGATGGATGGTGTGGGCTGGCCAGTGGCAGGTAACACAAGAGGCGATGTAGTGAGAGAAGGGGAAGTAATTGCAGACATGTAAATGCAAGGATACCGACTGATTTGTATATATTGTGATTTCATAATTTAAAAGCAGAGTATATTTTTGTTACCTGTCTCTTCTTATCCTTTTTCATTAGTTTTTAGTACTGCTTGACGATTATATACTTTTTGGGCAAGACTTCCCAAACTGCAGGATTTAATATTGACCATACTTTATCACTGCAGTCATTCCAAAGGTGAATAAGGTTGTCTGGAGGCAGAGCTAAGAAAGGCGTTTACGTACTGAAAGAGTTTATGGATGGCGTCTTGGACGAGTGGGAATGTAGTGGGAGACGAGGAAGAAATGTCAGTAAATTCGATGATAATGGCTGATTTATGTGCAGTATGCTGTGAGGTGCGGGTAAGGTGATGTGCCCATTATGATGTGGCAGAGGGAAACCAACTCTCCTATCAGGCCCTGCTACGGATGTCGCTGATTGCACTGCGCAGTTGACCCTAGTGCGATGTGATGCGGAGAGGATCTGTCCCTTCTCCCCTTGTGGCTGAGATACGAATAAATGTGTGTTTGTGTGGATGAGTTAAATGGGAGGATGTCGTCCTGTCTCGGCTACCCCCTTTCTTTGGGGGAAGCAGCCTAGCTATACAGAGGGATAAAGATGTTGTGATATCGTAACCTTATCATACAATGTCATATTTTTCGTGTCATTCCTGATATCGAAAGATTTACATTCTGGGAGAAAGAGGCTTTATGTCGAAGGCAATAACTAGCCCCTCCAGTCCGACAAGTCTATCATAAACAGATTAAAGCCGTCTAGGAATAGTGAGAATAAATGAAGAAGTCATACTACTGAAAGAGTAAATGAGTGCAATGTTAGACGAGAGGAGATGTAGCGAGGCAGCCGGGAGGAAATGTCAGTCAGTACATACAAAGATATGGATTAATTTACATGTACGGCATTCTGATTTCATAGTTTATCTTCCCTTGTTTCCTCCATCCCTCCTTCCCTTCCTCTCTCTCTCTCTCTCTCTCTCTCTCTCTCTCTCTCTCTCTCTCTCTCTCTCTCTCTCATTTTCGCAGGCAAAAAAAAAAAAAAAAAAGTCACAAATAAAGTTTATAGCTCCTTTAAGTCCGATTTTGTCTTAACAAGTCTTGTCGTGGGTACTGGTAGAAAAATTCCCTTGAGTGAAGATAAGATCGTGAGTGCAGAACGTTGGAGCAGAGTAATGTCTTACTATTAAATGAGTGATATCATTTTTAGGTTAATGACAAGTTTTATGGAGTGACGGTATACGGTTGAGAGAGAGAGAGAGAGAGAGAGAGAGAGAGAGAGAGAGAGAGAGAGAGAGAAGGAGAGAGAGAGAGCCAAATCTGTATCATAATGATCTGATTTCTGTATATATGATTGTTACCTTAGCAAACGGCCCAACGTAAAGCAATTTTTGTTAGAGCAAGGCACCATCTGACTTGAAGAATGAAACAATTTTCAGTCCAATCGGGCCACCAGTTCCCGAGTTATGACTCATTTCTGGGCTTTTGGCATCGAGTAGAGGCCGTTAAAGGCGGATCAGTTTCTTCGTGGGCATTGAAGTTACTGTTATAAATATGTATATGATAATGATTCGATTTCTGTATGTTTGTTGGTTTGTTTGTTACCGTAACACAGCAAAAACGGAGCAACGTAGCGCAATTTATTTTAGACCACTGTACCGTTAAAATGCTCAGACTTGAAAATTAAAACGATTTCCGGTCCAATCGAGCGACCAGTTCCCGAGTTATGACCCATTTCTGTCCTTGATATTGAGGGGGAAAGGCTGCCGATGGCGGGCTTAAAGTAAGTAAAGAAAATGCCGTTTTCTTTCGAACTCATGCCAGCATCATCCATCATTAATCTTCCTCACACCTGTCTCTCGTTATCAGTATTGCAACAATCACTCGGGAAGCAATTATACGCAAAAGGAGAGTCCAAGTAAAAGAGATTTTGTGCAAGGCAAGTAAAAAATCTGAAAGCATGTGAAATATAATGCTTCTTTTCTTTGTAGGTTTATAGTGACGTGTGACCGCACTGTCAAAGGAAGAGAGCATTACCAGCATCCTGTACACATACAATACATATACATACACACACATATACGTACATGCTGGATGGATGTCACATTGAGAATATTCTGCGGTGCTCTTTTTTTCACTCTGTTACCAGACTTTTGGCTCACCCAATAGCTCATTCCTGCTAGTACCCTAAGTCTCACAGAAACATACACACATGTAAACACACTCAGTCACACTTTACATACAAGTACAATACGTAGATAACCAGTAAAGTGCGCTCTGTGAGCGTGTGATGAGAGAGCGAACGATTGTACATATGCCTATCATTATAATTTCATCTTGGTGTAAACTTTCAACAATTTTGTGGTGCGGTAGTTGATGAATAACAGGAAAATAATTGAGCTAAAACATTTACTTTCTCATTTTTCTCTCTCACCTTTTCCCTCTGGAAGTATATAGAGCAAGGTGCCACGGCATTTATCACATGCGCAATGTTCAGTTCTCCGCTCCCAACTTGCCCTGTCAATGAACTACGTCGGTAAATGCTTGGCTATTGATCGAATGATTAAACCCAGAAATGGGGCAATTACCCTTGCTATTTAACTCCCTAAACACAGAGAAAACGTTCATGAAAAATTATGAGCATAATATCCGATATTTAATTGTTAGAATTCACGCAAGAAAACATAGTGTTACAACAGATAATCTTTTTAAATCGATTTCATAGTGGAGCACGTCAACTGAAGAGCTCTGTACATTCCCTTGGAATGCTAGGATTCCAAGGGGTTTCTTTGGTGTCATGAGTATATATATATATATATATATATATATATATATATATATATATATATATATATATATATATATATATATAAAATGTATTTATTGAGTGTATCTACTACCTGCTCAAATAATCTCTTCTCTGTCTCACATAGTAGAAAAATTATAAACCTCTAAAAACCATCGCAGTCAGGCCGAGCTGGGTCGTGTCGGGCCGCTCATTTCTCAGCTGTAGGTAAACATCACATTGCTCATTGCGTTTGCTCACTCGTAAGCACATGTATACACAAGAGCTCCCACATACACTGCCGTACCCTATGCACATGCAGTTTATTCACAAACATAACAGACACAAGCATGAACTAACAGCACACAAACTTTGCAACATACATACACATACAAAACAACTCGAGACACACACACACACACACACACACACACACACACACACACACACACACAAATATATCTACCTGTCTATCTATATCTATATCCATATGTATGAATGCAATAGCACATGAGCAGGTGACGACAAATTCGTTGTGTAAATCGGA
The DNA here is from genome assembly GCF_032717465.1 of Coenobita brevimanus. Lineage (NCBI taxonomy): Eukaryota > Metazoa > Arthropoda > Malacostraca > Decapoda > Coenobitidae > Coenobita > Coenobita brevimanus. The sequence continues at coordinate 4,643,082 of NC_136966.1, forward strand.
GGAAAATGGAATGAAGACTACCAAGCTTTTGTCTCTGTTTCAAGACATCTTCAGGATGAATCTTAAAGATGTCTTGAAATAACGACGAAAGGTTGCTGGTCCTCTTCATTTGATTTTCTTGTGAGTTGCGCAACAACTATATGTACTGTATGTATGTTTGTACACACACACACACACACACACACACACACACACACACACACACACACACACATTTAAGAAACTAAACTCCTCTCCATGTATGGGTAAGCAAAGGATGTACCCATATAAAAGGTTGGGGGCGGGGATAGAAGTAAAACAGTAAATTAGGAAGGAAAATAAGGCAGGAAGACTTAAGGGGAGGAGCATCAAAGTATTAGTGTGTGTGTATGTATGTGTGTGTGTGTGTGTGTGTGTGTGTGTGTGTGTGTGTGTGTGTGTGTGTGTGTGTGTGTGTGTGTGTCATGACGGCTGTACGGGTGATCAGGGAAGGTTCTCCCACCTCTTGCTTTTTGTTCATTATTCTTTTTTTAATGAACTGATTAGAACTATTAAAGAATGATGTCAGCATGAAAGATTTCTTGAGTGGTTACACATGGGATCATTAATTGACGATACAATCATATTATCAAGAAGTAAGCAAAACATGTATATTAATTTGAGAATACTGAAAGACTTTTGTCACGCATATGGTATGAGAATAAACAATGAAAAAAATATTTTGTGTGTGTGTGACTGGTGATGAGGGCATGGATGAGGGAACTTTTAGGTGGACGAAATGGCTGTAGAGCACTGCACGATCTACGTGTACTTGGGTTCACCGTTCACGTGCGATGATTTTGTGTCCACCGTGGTTAAAGTCCACGACAAGAGCAAACTGTCACATACTTAAGTTTGTTTTGTTAGTAAAAACGAACAACAGTGTGCCAATCATTGTGATGCGACGGGACTTTTACCCAGCTCTTGCGTCGTCCCTCATGTGCTATAAAATTGTGAGTCATTGGTGGGTGCTGACGTTAAGCCTGGCGTCAAGCTTTATAACTGGGCTTTTAGGGATGAGGAAGACGACTTCTTATCTTGTATGACATGCAGAATCACGCTACCCGTCGCTACCCGACCTTGTGAAATAAAGGCAACTTAAATTCTTTCATAAAATGTGGGAAGAAAGATCTGATACGGGCGGTGATCCACTGTCATTCGCAATAAAGGTGGTCGCCAACGCCAACACACGCAGAGGAAGATACCTATATTGTCTGGTGCATGACGAAGTCCCACGTACTTCTGCATTGATGGAAAACGTTCAGAATTCTGTAGAAGAGTCAAATGCATCGAGGTGTGGCGTGTACAAAGATATTAATCCTACCTTAGCGACATGTTTACACACAGAACATGCAATTAATGAGTTCCGCAAGCTAGAGTTCAGGAGGTTCTGAGTATCGGGTCACAGCCTAGTGGAACAGGCGCGGGCGTTGCCGTCTACCATTTGAGGAACGACTGTAGCTGTGACACTGTGGAGTGATGCAGACTGAGGGGCACACAGCGGAGGAGTGTGTCCTCACCCAACATCTCAGGGGTACATAATGATTGCAGCACTCTTGAGAAATCGTTTCTGACTTTACAAATGAGATAATGTGTAAAATTATCCATGATGTTCTATATGTGTATAAATGATATCAGTGATTAATTATTTGTATAACGTTCATACAGAGATATGGTGCAGTTTTAGAAAAGTATTTTGTAAAGAATTGTAGATTAAGGGTTATGAATCTGAGATGAGTTGTTCACTTAAAGGTGATATATGATAATTATTACTATTATGGACTGCAGTTACTTAAATAATATGTGTAGTATATATTTTATTGTTTATCATATTGTATTCTGTAACCAAAATTATTGTAAGCTGTGGTCAGTAAACTATCTGTATCTGTGTGTGTGTGAGTCTGTGTGTGCACCCACGCATCCTGAAAGGGGTTATTAAGCCAAACAGCTGTAACGTAAGGGAATTTGACGCCACTAAGCCAAGCAGTTCATTACTTCTCACTACAGAAAACTTTTCTTGATTGGCACCAGGACGTATGAGAAAAGTTTTTACATCACTCTTCTTCTTTCATACCTGTCAAACAAATGCTGTGGGTGGAACGAAGCAGCTTGGACTTCAGCCCTACAGCCAAACCTCATATTTCCCCTCGTCTAGCCGTGAAGAAAGATTCTGGTCTGACCCTGGCAATGCACAAGGGGGTTCCAGGTCTCTACACAGTGTATATATTGTACTTTACCTGTAAGACAGCCCACAGGTACAGCCACTTACCTGTGGACTGTGGGTCTGTTCTGCCTGACAGACAGGGTATGAGCAATAACAACAGGAACAATAAAACACACATACAGACCCTGAAGGTTGCTAGAACACTTCATCCCTCATGCAATTATCATCACAGACATCCTTTCCCCCGTCTTTCTTCTCGAGCATGGGAAACAGTAATTTCTGGCCGTCACTCTCCTGCTCTCAAATTGAACCGAATATGATCGGTTGCTCTTGTGTGTATTGTACGCCGTTTTTTCGTGGTTAGCGATATTTGTGTGTGTGTGTGTGTGTGTGTGTGTGTGTGTGTGTGTGTGTGTGTGTGTGTATTGGAAGGTGGCGAGTGTGTGAAAATGAGCATGAGTCTGTGTGTGTGTGTGTGTGTGTGTGTGTGTGTGTGTGTGTGTGTGTGTGTGTGTGTGGTGTAATAATTAATGTATGATTGTCTCATGTATGCATGGGACTGGTTGATAATGCCAGAGAGATGTATGGCCGACTAGATATGAACAGGAATGTATAAGGGTAACAGAGGACGTGTGTGTGTGTGTGTGTGTGTGTGTGTGTGTGTGTGTGTGTGTGTGTGTGTGTGTGTGTGTGGTCTTTCCCTAACAATTGCCAAAGAAACTTCCTCTTCTAAATTTTGAAAATCGTCACTTGGGGTCATCATTCTTACATCGTGTAGTGTAAAAAGAAGTCTGACTGAAGCCTTTTCTTCAGCTGTTCCCGGCGTCAAGACAACAAGGGCGCCATTATTTCAGTTAGGGGCGAGTCATGGCAACAAAGATGCCGATGTGCCCAAACTTGACAGTGATCTTAATTTTTCCTCCCTTACATCCCAAGTCTCAGGTTAAATGCTGATCTGAAATTTACTGCCACCTCCCTTCCTCTCTCCCTCCCCCTCTCCCTCTCTCTCTTGACTCAACCCTCGCCTCCATTCCGACACACATGACGCCGGAGATGCTAATGGTTGGGTGTGGGAAGGGAGAAGGCGTGGAGGAAAACTGCGAATGAGGTGAAATTATGCAGGGAAGAACATGAGTGAGAGACCTGGTATGTCAGGAGGGAGGAGTTATGAGTGGCGGTCGAGCAATAATGAAGCTTTTCCTTTTTTCTTCCAGATTACTGTAAATGAGCTCTGAGATTGGGCCTTCCACAACAGGCAGATAAACGACGGACTAACAGACAGATATAAGGACGAATTAGCACATACACAGCACAGAAATGTGTGGGAATATGGTACGTGTTAAATCATGACTATGAAAATACTTTGGCAGAAATATCAATCAGCGGAAGAGAGAGTTATATGTAGAAAGAAAGAGAGAGGTGAAAACATTAGTAAGAGAGAGTAAGAAGAGAGTGGAAGAGGAATTTGGAAGGAATCTGAGTGTAAACTGGAGGGACTCTAAGAAAATGTTCTGGAAAGAGGTGAAGAGAGTAAGACAGGGTGGAAGTGAAGTTAGCAGGGGAGTGAAAGATAAAAATGGTAGATTACTAGTGGAGAAGGGAGAAAAAGTGAGCAGATGGAGAGAACACTTAAAGGAATTGTTGAACATAGAGGATGGAAGTAATGCAAGCATAAGTGGCTGGGGAATGGCAGGGAGAAGGGAGATGAGAAGACAGGAAGAAATCAGTAGGATAGAAGTTGTGGAAGCAATGAAGAAAGTTAAATTGGGTAAAGCCCCAGGAATTGATGAAGTGTGTGGCGAAATGCTGAAGTATGGGGGAGAGATAGTAGTAGAATGGATGTGGAAGATGTGTAGATTGGCCTGGGAGGAAGGTAGAGTCCCGGAGGATTGGAAGTCAGGTATAATTATTCCCTTGTACAAAGGAAAAGGGGAAAAAGAAGTGTGTGGTAATCATAGGGGCATTTGTCTTCTTAGTATAATAGGAAAGTGTATGGTAGGATACTTATTGACAGAGTTAGAGAAAGAATAGAGAAATTAGTTGGAGAAGAACAGGGAGGCTTTAGGAAGGGAAGAGGTTGTGTAGATCAGATATTCATTCTTAGATCTTTAGTGGAAAAGTTTCTAGAGAAGGGAAAGAATTCGTATGCGGCTTTCATGGATTTGGAGAAAGCATATGACAGGGTCGATAGACAAGGATTATGGAAAGTATTAAGAATATATGGAGTAGATGGGAAGTTGTTGAATGCTGTGAAGAGTATGTATGATGGTGCTAAGCTGTAGTGCGTGTGGATGGTGAACTGAGTGAATTTTTCTCTTTGGAGGTTGGGTTGAAACAGGGATGTGTCATGTCTCCATGGTTGTTCAATCTGTACATGGATGGGTTAATAAAAGAGGTACAAGGTAGGGTAGTGGATGTTGGAGTGGCCATGTGAAAGAGGGTAGTGTTTGGAAACTCCCTGTACTGTTGTTTGCAGATAATACTGTGTTGTTGAGTGAAGAAGAAGGGGAGCTGCAAGGCTTGGCGGATGAGTTTGAGAGTGTAAGAAACGGAATCTAAAGGTGAATGTAGGGAAGAGTAAAGTGATGGTCTTTGAGAGAGGTGAAGTCGTGAATGTACAGCGAGGTTGGATGGTGAGGAATTGGAAAATGTGAGTACGTTTAAGTACTTGGGTAGTGTGATGAGTAAGGATGGAGGTTTGGAGGGTGTGCTTGAAAGGGTACAGCAGGCAAGAAAGGTTGCTGGTTCCTTGAAAGCAGTGATAAGAAACAGGGAAGTGAGCATGGAAGTGAAAAAGTTACTACATGACAGTATTGTGATACCAACTCTAACATATGGAAGTGAAGCTTGGACGTTGTTGGAAGGACACAAGTCAAGAGTGAGAGCAGTGGAAATGAGTTATTTAAGAGAAGCCTGTGGAGTTACATGGAGAGATAGGCTGACAAATGAGGATATAAAGGGGCGTTGTGGTGTGGATGTGGATGTGATAAGAAGCGTTAGTAGGAATACACTGAGGTGGTTTGGTCATGTGGAGAGGATGGAGGGTGAAAGACTGACGAAGAAAGTGTATGTGAGTGAGGTGGAGGGGGGGAGAGGCCGAGGATGAGATGGAGGAATGGGATGGAGAAGTATATGAGAGAGGTGGGTGTGAGTTGGGAGCAGGGCAGTGAAATGGCGGGGGACAGGGCGACGTGGAGGCGATATGTTTGTGGCCACCCCGAACGGAATTGAGGCGTCTGGCTATAACTAGATAGATAGAGTCTGTATATCTGTTTATCTGTCTATCTATTTCTCTACCTACCAATGTAACTGCCTGTTTGTCTGTCTGCCTATCGATCTATCCATCTGTCTGTTCATCTAACGGTCTGGTTATTTGTGTGTATGTCTGTCTGTCTTTCTGTCTATCTGGAGTAATAAATCCAGATCGTTGAGTAGGGTGAGGGTAAGCATCTGTCGTGTCACCGATAATATCTTTCACTTTCTGCCATCCCCTCCCCGCAAAAACTTCTCCCTCACTCCTCGTCGAATGTCACATCATACAATTACACATTCTCCCACTTGTGTCTGGCTGTCTATTTATCTGTCTCTACTTGTCAGTGGATCTATTGACTGCCAATTTTTTTTTCTATCAGTCATTCTGAATATCATTTTATCTCTCCACCTATCTGTCTCTTTATCTGTCTGTCTATCTATCTGTCTGTCTATCCGCCCATCTACGCATTTGTCTGTATGCGTCTCTATCTTTCTATCTAGCTCCGTTTTACCTCTTTTTATTTATTTAAGATATGTCACTATTTTCGTGTGCGTGTGTGCGTATCTGTCCATGTCTTCTCTATACTTTTCTGTCTGCCGGCCTTTTTTTTTTTTTTTTTCTTTATATATCTACTTTATGTATTTATTATCGCCCGCCTCTGTGTGTGTGTGTGTGTGTGTGTGTGTGTGTGTGTGTGTGTGTGTGTGTGTGTGTGTGTGTATCTGCTCCCTTTATATCTCATGAACGACTTGAGCTAGTAACATGAAACCTTCATTTGTTCAAGATATGGCCAAAATCTTGGTCGAGTTCGAAAATGGGCACTCGGAGTCAAGGTCAAGGTCGCCAAAATGGCTACCAAGGTCAACTAGCTTTTATCTTCAGCCTTAGCACCATTATATCTTATGAGCGCCCTGAGCTATCGACTTAAAACCCTCATGGTATCAAGATATGGCCAATCTTGGACTTGGCCAACAGCATATTCTCCCGGGCAATTAGCACTCGGCTTCCGAATGTCTTTCTTTCATTTTTTCTGTTTCTGCTTTTGGTATTTGACTATCCCTGTCTGTCTATTTGTTAGTCTCTGTTTTTACCCATCATGTTCTCTTCCATTCTACATTTCGGCCTCTGTTTAGCCTGTCCGTCCTGTAACTATCTGCTTCTTTTCACATATGTGTGTTTGTATGTTTCTCGGACGTTGTCTGTCTGTATGTGTGTATGTCTTCTGGATCATTCTATCTGCATTTCCTGCTTCTGCTGATACCATCTGGGAGAAAGACCTGTCCCGGGAAAATGTCTCTTAAGATTCAGAAAAACTACTCTACCATATACAGTATATATATAGAGAGAAATAAATAGATAGATAGATGGATATAGTTATAGATATAGATATAGATATAGATATGAGTTCCGGAGAGTGTGTAAGATACGGAATCCAAAGGTGAATGTATGGAAAAGTAAATTTGTGGTCTTCGAGAGAATTAAAGTCAATGAATGTACAGTGAACTTGGATGGTGAGGAAATGGAAAATGTGAGTGCATTTAAGTGCTTAGGTAGTGTGATGAGCAAGGATGGAAATCTGTCGGATGAAGTGCTTGAAAGGGTACGACAGGGAAGAGAAGTTGCTGGTTCTTTGAAAGCAGTGATAAAAAATATGGAAGTGAGCATGGAGGTAAAAAACTTGCAGCATGATAGAACTATGATACAAACTCTAACGTATGGAAACGAAGCTTAGACCTTATTGGTAGGACACAAGAATGAGAGCTGCGGAAATGACTTATCTAAGAGGAGCATGTGGAGTTACATGGAGAGAAAGACTGACAAATTGAGGCAGTGAAGGAGCCTTGTGATGTGAATATGGATGTGACAGAATGCGTTTGAAGAAATGCTTGGCCTTGGTTTGGCCATGTGGAAAGGATAGAGAGCGAGATAGGGAGAGACATTGCTATGCTTTTCGAGCTTTCTTTGGTTATCGGTATCAATTGACATATTTTAATATAAAACCACTTTTTACCTTTCTCGGTGCGTAGGACAGGCTCAGTTAATGATATGAAAGTGTGCTGGTCATCTTTTACCGATGTTTGGATATGACTTTATCCGGGACCTTTATGTATTTTGTACATTGAAAGTGAGCTCGTCTTCTCTGTCCGGTGTTTAGTTAACACTGTATCAGGTACCTGTATGCAGTTTGTGATCTATTTATATTATTCTGTTGTTTTGTAGTTGCTTTTAGGTTACTGTACTTACAGTCCTTTGTGCTCGCAGCAGATTATAAATGGTTTTTCTACACAACAGTATATTCTTCGTGTCCATTTTTAATATAGAAAAGTATTTCATGACAATTTACACTAACAGACAGTAGTACACGTAAATTAGGGGGAATTTTCTCGGTACTACTCTTTATTTTCTTTCATGCGGATAAAAGATCTATCTTCAGCAGTGTGGCCTGCGCAACCTGTTGAGCCTAGCCTTCGTCTTTGCTGTTATTTTATTTTTTTCATTGTCTTTCCTTGATACATTTGTTCTAGACTCTGGAAGAATTTGTTGCGTAGTACTGTTTACATTCATTCCTATGGTTACGACATTAATCGTCATTAGTGTCGATTGTTCCCCTTGTTACGTTAAAACTTTGTCTTTGTTGGTTTATGGCCAAAATTGTATACATTTTTAAAGTAGACATAAACCAGCAGGGCCTTCTCGTGCATAGAGTAGAGAGCACTGCATGGCAGACACCCCAGAGAATTATTGTGATAGGATGTGGTTGTGTTCTTCTGCTCTTTGTGGCCACTTTACTGGTGTGGTAACATCAAGTACACACAGACAAACATAAACGCACGCACACACACACACACACACACACACACACACACACACACACACACACACACACACACACACACATATATATATATATATATATATATATATATATATATATATATATATATATATATATCCATCCAATCCTACGTTGCCCCATAAGGAGCGTAGGATCCCGGGGCTAGGCAAGTTGGTCCTGACATTTAAGATGAGAGTGACCAGCCTCACTCATCCCTGAGTGGAATTACGTGAGCAATAAACCGCAACCATCCCTTGGACACAAACCTTCACTTGCTCAATCCGACTGGAGCGCTGCAATTACCCAGTAAACCACCAGGTGCCGTAATTTGGGTATATGGTTACCACCCAGCATACTAAATGGTTTCCTGGTGTACAGGAAATCATTCGGCTTGCCACTCAGCGTAGAGTCACCCATAGGCAGAAAGAACAGGAAAGAATGAAGGAAAGAAAGAAAAAAGAGGGAGTGTAAAGCCACCCGCAGGCAGAAGGAAGAGGAAAGAATGAAGTAAAGATAGACGGGAAGGAACGAAAGGAATGAAGAGAGGAAAGGGCAGACATCCAAGAGCAGCATTACTTCGAGTGAGTGGATGGTGAGCGCCCCCACCTGCCACAATATATATATATATATATATATATATATATATATATATATATATATATATATATATATATATATATATATGCAAAGACAGATGAAGACCTATTTCATGGCTAACCATAGCGAGGATCAACATCGTGCACTGCATTGTGACAGAGCACAGTGACTCACACACTGCCTTACACTCGCCCTGTACAAACGTTGGTATGCATTTCCGTCGAGGTTTGGCCTGCCTCCCACCATTCCTTATCATTGCAGCCTGACTAGTTAATGTACACCCAGTTATAACTGACGTGCGACCCTCATGTTCTGTCACGTAACCATCTCCGCTGCACAGCTTCCTGTTGCTCTCTTTTCTCTTCGATTTTCTTTATCTAATGACTTGTTCCTCTATCTGACTGTCAGCCTGCCTACCGATCTGTCTGACTACCCACCTGTTATTCTATCTATCTATCTACCTAGTCTCTCTTCGTCTGTGTGTGTGTGTGTGTGTGTGTGTGTGTGTGTGTGTGTGTGTGTGTGTGTGTGTGTGTGTGTGTGTGTGTGTGTGTGTGTGTGTGTGTGTGTGTGTGTGTGTGTGTGTGTGTGTGTGTGTGTGTGTGTGTGTGTCTGTGTCTGTATCTGTGTGTATCTTGCGCTACTTAATCTCGCGTCTTTTCATACGATCGTTTCAGTTATGTTGCCTACAGAAGGACACTCAGGGATTTTAGTACTTGGTATCGCTCCTTCCTCTTGACATATACCACGTTTCATGTTTTTGTTATTATCTTTATCACACACACACACACACACACACACACACACACACACACACACACACACACACACACACTTCCTTTCATACATGTTTCACACTTGTACTGTACACCTTTTTGCCATTGTAAGTCTTTACCTGTTCATTGGTGGAGAGTTTTTTGGCTGGGTCTTCTCTCACAGGATGCAGCGTTTTGCAATAAATATAAAAGTAAATGGACAGATAGATAGGTAGAAGGAAAAAAAAAATAAGTGTCGCAAGACCGCACATGTCGGCCTAAAAAGAAACTAAAATGAAGAGAAGATTTACTATTAATGCACGAGAATCATTCAAGAACACAATCAGACTTCACCCAGCCACAATCCTCCCCTAGAATACGAAACACAGGAACTGAATTTAAGTCTAGGTCTCAAACTATACTGCTGAGTGAACAGGAACAAATGGGAAATGTTGTCCAAGGCTCTGATTGACTCAGGAACCGATCTCGGGTTTATCCAGTTGCCGGTCGAATGTGCTAACCATGCTGCATTGTGTTTTTACGGATTGCTGGATTTAGATTTCACGGATTAAATTTCTCGAAACGTTGTACAATAGCAGTGGTGTTATACTGTATTTTGAAATCATGAGTCACAAGCAAGCATGCTTCCGGTTAAATCCTAACCTAACCTAACCTTACCTAGCCTAATGCCTCCTCTATATAACATCGAAAAACTTAATCCATGAAATCTACATCACGCATTCCGTAAAATCACAATGCAACTAACCATTACTCCACCTGTTCCCCCAAGAAAATAGGAATCATCGTACTCTGATTCATATTTCTATTGACTTCGGATATTTTGTAACACCTCTCCATTGGTGATATTTTTTGCTAGTTTCAATTTAACATTTGATTGTATTCTCTTAATATCGTTTTAACATCGACATTATTTACCATAACACCTTAGAGCACTGATAAAGAACAGACAGAATAAAGAAATAGATGCTCTGAAGCCTACAAACCCACCTATACAATAAAATCCTGCATTCACTGGATTCATCTCAACTTAAGGGTCCTGTAATCACTCGAAAACTTTGCTTCATAGCTACATGCTCGAATTGCTAATGTGTGTGTGTGTGTGTGTGTGTGTGTGTGGATCCTACACACCCTGCTACTATTATAAGGAAATGTGATTAGCCTATGACGATGATGATGAGGAGGAGGTGGAGAAGGATGGCAATAATCACCTAACACTACCCCTTCCCCCCAAAAAAATGATAAATAAAATAAAATAACTGCATTCACAATAGGAAAAAGCCCAATTCTGTCAGCAATACATCTTCAAATTTATTTTGGCTTTAGCGGTATGATTTTACTGAGTGGTATTGCGATTTTAAGGACTGCCGAATTCAGATTTCACGAATTCAGTTTTTCGAAATGTTATATAGGGGAGGCATTAAGTTAGATTAGGTTAGGATTAAATGGGCAGTAGGCTTCCTTGTGAGTCCTAATTTCAAAATGTAACCCTACCACTATACATTTCGAAAAATATAATACGTGAAATCTAAACCCTGCAATCCGTAAAATCAGAATGCCGTTTATTAAGTTCGCGTGGCACTTCGTCAACCCCAGGATCCTCTAAATTTCATCCTTGTTACCACCTAATGACTTTATTTGGCTTAGGGGAATGTTTAGTACTGAATGTAATAGTGCAAGATATAGCTAGCTCCAGTATTCGAAAAGTAACTCACAGGTTGAATAAAATCGTCAGTAGATGAGAAAAATAATAAGAAAATTCGTCAGCGTTGTGAAGGGGTTAGTGAGGCGGGCAGGATCCAGAAAAAAGAACAGGATCCGACCCCATACAAACAGGATAAAAGGTACTGACGTTTACGAAACAAGGAAGGTATTGTGTGGCTGCTATACAAACACATTCCTCCACTACTCAACAACGTGTTTGTGTGCAGTGCCCCATTTTAGTTTCTATTTTACACTGATCTGTTCTTGTTTAACTGTTCTCTTTCTCATCCTCCATCATTTCATCTCTCATTTCTTGTTGCTACTCTCTCTCTCTCTCTCTCTCTCTCTCTCTCTCTCAGACCAGCCATGCATCCCACAAAGGCAAGGAATGTCTTTGTTGGCTCGTGACTATAGGGGTGGTTCCAGGGAGAAGTGGTTTTGGGGATAGGTTGCTTTCCTGGCCTTAGGAGGCTCCCTGGCATTTCCTTCACTCTTAGTTTGTTTACTACTATTTATACTGCACTCAAACACTCTTAGGCTGAATAAAATCAATTGTTGGTAGCCGTAATTAAAAAAATAGAATCTTCCCCTCCATGGCCCCAAACACGTGACTGTATAGCCTACATTCACATCAGGTCTCTCCCTGGCATAATCATACACCTACTTTCCCCCAGGTAACATTGGCCGTGCATCTGTCCTGTGGATGTTTACTGTTTCCTTCACAATAATCTTTCCTGCCATCAGATTTTTCCTGCCAGATTAAAGCTATTCATCTTTGTCGCCTCCATTCACTTACCACCACAAAAGATCCCTCAGCCTAACACGACTCTCTCAGGCCTCCCCGCTGATCAACCAGTATTTAGCCTTGTTTTCTGCGTCTCTCTTGCCTTATACCGAATCCCAGACTATTCCTTCAACGCTTCTAAATCCTCTTTCATTACCCATGACACCCACGGCGGGTACGCAGCACCCGCCCACCTACATTAGTGATAACAAGAGTGATTGTACTCGTATATGAAAAGAATGGAACTAGAGACTGAATATTACTGTGTTATCGATAATGAGAGAGAGAGAGAGAGAGAGAGAGAGAGAGAGAGAGAGACAGCATAGACCTATAATAATTTCCATGAAGGGATCTACTCGTAAGTCTAATTGTGGAACCGTTAAGTCGCTCAGTACTGAGTGACGAGTCAAAATTTAATGGGTTCCAATAATCCAGGAAGCCACTGCGATGGATGGTAAATATATTATAACCGAAAGGACTGTTGATGGTCTAGTGGGATTAAGTTCTCTAACCAGAGGTGGCTCATAAGAGTGTCAATTTGAGGAAGGGTTTGGGCTTGTGGCTTATATCATTTCACTCAGGGAAGACCGAGGCTGGTCACCTTTGCCGTACATATCCGGAATGAGTAGTCTAGTCTTGGGTTAATACACTCCTGGTGGGGCAAAAAAGGACTAAACAAGAAGCGGCGTCGGGACACAGCAAACCCGTTCCCGGCAGTCATTTTAGTACTGACATATAAACACAACAGGGTATCTAGTCACATATGAATTTTGGAGTAGGCCTAAATCGAGTGAAAATTGACGATTTTATGCCCATTTGAAATTTTGGGCCCGACCCAACTGACACTGACCCTCCTACCGCTAGCTGGGGGGTGACCCCCCTTATGTAATGGCATGTTATAGGATGCAGATTTGAAAGAGGCATTAGCTTTGGTTTCATGTCGATACGACGAATTTAAAAGGAGTTGTGGTGAAAAAAAAACGATTCTTAAAACTTTTTTCAATATTTTTCCGCCTATAGCCTGGACCTCGGCTCAATTAGGCTCAAAATTTAATTTGGAGATCAGAAGGTCATAGCCCATCATCCCTGTAGTTTTAGTCAAAATCGCGCTAGTAGTTTTCACGTAAAGTTGTTAACAGACAGACAGACAAGCATACAGACAAACACAAACCGAGTAAAAACAATTACCCGTCCCCGAGCCCCTCCTGGACGGGGTCGGGTAATGACATCTCTCTCTCTCTCTCTCTCTCTCTGCAGCATACAGGAGCCTGCCCAGATAACCCAGCTATGGCCTGCGTCTGCCCCATATATAATGCCCTGAACAAAGCACAACCCGAGACGTAGCATTTGCATAATTACCCAGCATCGTAATGGAAGTGGCGCTAGGATGTCTCTGCGAAGGTTATGCCCGTGTGTGTGTGTGTGTGTGTGTGTGTGTGTGTGTGTGTGTGTGTGTGGGTGGGTGGGTGGGTGGGTGGGTGGGTGGGTGGGAGGGTAGGTGTGTGTGTGGGTGTGTGGGTGGAACGAGTAGAGCGAGTGGAATGGGATGGGTAAGATGGAGAGAAGATTAAGAAGAAGGGAAACGGGGGGAACTAGAAAAATATGCGGGAAAGGGTGGAAAAAAACTGGAAGAGGAAGTGAGTAAAGAAAAGGAAGATGAAACTGAGATGGCAACACTATACATAGGAATGAGACTGTGAGCGAAGGAAGGCAAAAAGTGAGACAAAGACAGATGAGGAAAGATATGTGAAAAAAAGGGATAACGAAACTGAGAAAGAGAAGACAAAGGTTGAGAAAGCAAAAGATAGACGAAAGTAAAATGAAAAGAAAGATGAAACCAAGATGAAAACAGGATACAATGGATGAAGCGAAGAGAGATCGTATTGGTGCTTAGGACAGGGAGGATGCATGATAGAAAACTGAGAAGAGGAGGGAGGAAAGAAAGGGACCAAAAGCTGGAGAAGGGAAAGAGATGCAAATAAAGAGAAAAATAGGAGGGAGGGGGTAGTAGTATGAGGGCATGCTGAGTGGAAATGGATAGAAAATGGAAGACTAGACACTCGGAGATCACTATGAAATACGAGTAAAAACAAGTGAATGAAAAAAGGGTGAGGGAAAGAAAGAGATTATAACAGAGAGAAGAGAATCAGATGAGAATAACTAGAAAATGTTCAGAGAGTGCATACCTCCGCTAATGCCACTGCAGGATCCAAATTGAATACATTCTTTCTTGGACCTTGGCCAACTCTTCCAATACATTTCATTGAAATTCACTGAGAACTTCTGGAGATATCTTGTGGACAAACAAACCAAAAATTCCGGGATCCGGATGATAATCCGGTTCAACACCAAAATCTAATGGATTGTTCCCTGGGCCACACCCATTCCACAAAAAAAAAAAAAAAAAAAAAAAAAAAAAAAAGCAAAATCGGTTCATAACTTTTTGAGAAATCTTGCTAACAAACAAACAGACAAACAAACCAACGCCGGCAAAAACATAACCTCCTTGGCTGAGGTATAATTGAGATCTGAATCACAAAATGGATATTTGTGGTTGTGTGTTTGTCTTTATGGACGATATTGGTATTGGTTTCGATATTATCGACAGCAGCAGAGGGTCAACATTAGCCAACTGGGGGATTGCAGGGGGGAGGGGTAGGAGCACTGTTAGGGGGTTGGCCTGATATCGGTAGTGTCTTGCTGGTTTATGTGTTGAATCTAACCTAACCCAACTCAACCCAACACAGGGTTGCCTATACTCGCCTAGCCTAGCCAAATCTAGTAAACCCTAACTCAACCATACCAAACGTAATCTAACCTAACCTGACTCTACCTAACTTAACTTAACTTAGCCTAACTTTAATCTTACGTAAACTAACCAAATTTAACTGAACTTAATCTAAAGTAACCTAACCTATCATTCAGCCCGATTACTGTTACAGTATAGTATATTTCTAACCTACTCTAAACCACCTTACTTATCCTTACCTCACTTCACCATACTTTACTTTACCTCACCTTACCTTACCTTACCTTTCCCTCCCTCATTATGCCCCTACCTTACCTTGTATTTCCTCACTTTATCTTACCTTACCCTACGATACCTAACCTTGCCTTACTTTACCATACCGTATCATATTGTGCCTCTTACCGCATCTTATCATTATCTTACCTTACCTTACCTTACCATTCCAAAACCTTATCTTACCGTAACTTAACCTACACTATCGTACTCTACCCGATCGTATCTCTCATTACCTTACCTTACCTAATCAGGATAGACTTCATAACCTACCAGAGCTAATGTTTGCCTTCGTGACGGGCGTATAATTAAAGGTGCTTTATGTGTGGTGAAGGCGATGTGGAATTAAAATGTTGCACCTGTCTAATAAAGCTGCTCGAAAAAGCTTCGCTACGTTTGTTACGCGAAATGATACTTAAGGAACTGCACCATGGAGTTTACGTTGAGAAAACAAGTCCACTCTCTCTCTCTCTCTCTCTCTCTCTCTCTCTCTCTCTCTCTCTCTCTCTCTTCGGGTACACCCACTAAGATTCAACCCTACACCTGCCAATCCCTCCCCCCCCCCCAAACCTGTTCCTGCTTTGACAAATTTCCTTTCATGATCCTGTTTTCTCCATGGACTTATTTTCCATATGGTTTATTATCCTCATGCATCCATATTCCCTCATGAACATACTTTCACTTTGGCTCTATTTTTTTCCTTATGGATCTGTTTTCCAGGGGCTTAACTTCCCCATGGACCCTTTACCCCCATGGACCTATTTCCCCCTTGCCCCTATTTTCCTCCTTGTCCACCGTGCATTTTCCACCATTGACCTCAGGGCCGTGAACACAAAAAACAAAACATCCTAGCAATTGCAGATCTTTTCAACAATTATCTTTCTTTTCTTTTAACTAAGCCGGACGATATAATTTACTTACCCAAACCTCCCAGCAAGTGAAGTATTTCCCTTACGTAAATGATATAATCGGGAGCCAGCCAGAATTTAAACCCGTATAGCCTAACTTCTACATCACAAAAAAAATATACATGTATATATCCTAACCCAACATGTTATTTTTCGTTTTCTTCATTTTTTGTAATTTTTGGGAGTAACTGTTGAATATAATGGTCAGGAATTAGTGAGATAAAAGTACAGTAAACCCTCGACATACAAAGCCCTCTTTTAACGAATTTTAGTTTTAACAACCACCTTGGGCTGGCCGAACGTTATGTTCACTTAACGAATTTTCGTTCGGTAAAGGAACGAATGCACTAGAAACACCAACCAGTGTGGCGTCTCCCCCCCCCCCAACTCACACTTCTGCATTCCTCCGCATCCCGCAGAATGCAGCATCAGTCTCTAGGGGACCAGCATTCAGAGATGAACCATAAATGGCATTTATTGAGGAGCAGACCGTAGCACCAGTCGAACAGGGCAGTACTCCCGAGGTGGATGGCAAGCCGGTGATAGGGAGAGCTGGAGCTCCCGTTTCACCAGACCTCAGGACTTGATCCTGACCATCTCCCTTTGCTGAACATTTTCAGTGCATTCATTTACACAGAGATTAGGCCAGCATGCTCTCATAATACCTCTTCCTTCAACTGTCTACACCACACTACATGCGCATAACATATCACACCTTCTATTCACTCTCTTTAGTAATGGCCACTGCAATGTTACTATCAAATGAGGTGGTACCTCGGATTGCCACCACCGGCAGGGTAGGGCTGGCAGCACAGGGTCCTCCCGGTCGCCATCAAGCAACTGTGCCGGCAACGACTGTTGCTATTTCCTGTAATGCTCGTCAGGGACGAAGTGAAAATGCGGCCTGATTCTTCACCAACATCTGCAGCCTTACCACAAATTTAAACTCAGTTCATTTTTTCCTTCAGTCCATATCCCCTTTGGCCCTTTTCCTCACAGAACCACAAATCTCACCCTCTACTGATATATCCCCATTTTGTTTTCCCGGTTACCATCTCCTTACAAACTTCGGTAACAAGGGCGGCACCTGTTGGTATATCAAATCCCAATATGCAGTTGACACTATTTTAAACTTCACTTCATCCAGTTTTAATTACTCACTATATAAATGAAATTGTCAAAATATTACCAAATATATTTGTGTAGTTTATCATTCCCCCAATGCTTCTTCGGAACCCAGTGTATCTGATTCCATATCCACACAGTTGAGTAACCTCAACCTTGCCCTTAGCACCGAAATTACCATTTTGGGTGATTTTAACTTACATAATGTTGAAGGGTTATTGCATTCTGCCAGGACTGACGACACTGGTTTAGAGTGCGAACTGTTTGCAGAATCGTTTAATCTCACCCAGCTGGTAATGCAACCAACCAGAATACCTGATAATCCTGACCATAATGCCTATCTCTTGGATTTATTCTTGACAAATAATCCAGATCAATACAGGATGGAAGTACTGTCACCACTTGGATCCTCTGACCACAATCTCATCAAAGCCTCATTAGTTAACCCCCCCACACCTCCCCGTTCTGAACCTGTCAGGGTGACCCGATGGCACTTTGATAGGGCAAACTGGGATGGATTTAGAAATTATCTTGCTGACATTCCATGGCAGTCTTTCTTCTCTAGTGATCACAGTTCTACCCAGTCCCACATTTGCTACTCAGTACTAGCTGGTATGGATTTATTCCTACCAAGTCAACAGTTCACTAAAAGATCGACCTCTCCAAAATGGTTTGATGGCAACTATGCCAGAGCAACAACCCAAAAGTCATTAGCATATAACTCTTACTTAAAATCAAGAACATCTGAATCACTCTCTCAATTTAAAATTGCTAGAAATCGTGCAAAAGCTGTAATAAATCTAGCTAAATCAAACTTTCTTCAAAAGCAAGCATCAAAACTACTTAACAACCCTAATGAGAGGTAGGATGGGACTGGAGTGTATTGGTGTTGTGATGAGGAGAGGTAGATTGAGGTGGTTTGGACATGTGGAGAGGATGGGGGATGATAATTGGGTGAGGAAGGTGAGAAGTGTTAATATGGGGGTGGGGTTATGAGGGGTGGACCGAGAAGGACATGGGACGAGGTCATTAAGTGTGACCTTAGGGTTAAGGGACTGAACAGGGAGGCTGCAATGGATCGTGCAGCGTGGAGAGCCGCCATTAGGTGACCAAGGCCGACACATGCAAGCATGTTGGAGCCTTTAAAAACGAAACGAAACGAAACGAATGACAATAGAATATTCTGGTCAGCTCTTAATTCTTGCAATAATAACTTTAACAAGTCATTTTCCATTCCCCCACTAAAATCTTCAGATGGCAACACTACAAATGATCCGCATGGGAAAGCGGATATTTTTGCCAGTACATTTGCCAGAAACACAACCATACACGATACCAGCCAGAATGTCCCAGTACTAGAACTTGACTCTCCCGAAATTGCCCCACTTAAAATACAGACAAGATACATAAAATCTATTCTAGACAATTGACCTACCAACAAAGCTCCAGGCCCAGATGGAATTCCGCCAATAGTTTTGAAAGTGTTCCCCTGAACTTGCCTCTGTTCTAGCTAAATTATTCAGACTATGCATACGTACTTCTTTATTCCAAAATTCACGGAAAGAAGCCAATATCCACCCAGTTCCGAAGAAAGGAAGTTCCTCTGACTCCTCTGATTACAGACCAATAGCTGTCACATCTTCTCTAGGTAAAGTATTTGAAACTTTAATTAATATGCACATTGTTAAACATCTTGACTCCAACAACTTAATTAGTGATAGACATTATGGTTTTCCCCACGAAAGATCCACCATTGACATACTCAATCTCCTAACTCATACCATCCATCAATCAATTGATCTACATGGAGAAACTCATGCAGTAGCTCTTGATATTTCTAAAGCTTTCGAAAGAGTATGGCACCGTTCCGTGCTGTCCAAACTCCCTTGCTATGGACTAACGTCTTTTGTTCCTTTGATTTCCTCATAACTTAGTGACAGGAAGATAAGAGTAAAAGTAGATGACGTATATTCCAATTTCCACTCAATTAACACCGGCGTGCCGCAGGGGTCAGTTCTGGCACTAACCCTATTTCTGGTTCATATTAATGATCTCTTATCTGTCACCCACAATCCCATCCACTCATACACAGATGACTCAACACTACATAGTTCATTCACGCTCAGACATCCATTTACAAAGTCTAGTATCTCTACCTCCCAACTCAGTACAGCCATCTCCATAAATCAAGACCTATCTACGGTCAGCGAATGGGGATAAAACAACCTTGTCTCTTTTAATGCTAGTAAAACTAATTATATGCACTTTACTAATAGACAGATATTGCCAGATTCGTACATTACCTTCAGTGCTACTAATATTCCCATCTCCAAAGTATTGAAATTCTTGGCATCGCACTTAACAATGCCTTCAGCTGGACCTCTCATGTCAGATCACTTGCTAAAACTGCTTCAAAGAAACTTGGATTATTGTACACAGTCCGTAACTTTTTCGATGATGAGCAGTTGGCTATAATTTATAAGAATCATGTGCGCTCTCAGCTTGAATATTGCTCACCCTTGTGGAATGGATGTGGAGAGGTTGCATTAAAAAAACTAGACAAAATTCAGAAAAAACCTGTTAGAATTATTAACAACCCCGCCATTACAAATAAACTACCTCCCCTGCAAGTAAGAAGGAATGTTGCCTCCCTTGCATTATTTTACAGATATTTTTATGGCAAATGCTCAGATAAAGTTGCGTCCATGGTGCCACCTCTCCATGCCTTCCCTCGTGCTACACGGGCATCTGGTAGCGCTCATGACTGGAATGTCACTCAGCCATATTGCAGTACTTCTGCCTATCAGAATTCTTTCATTCCCCGAACTGCATCTCACTGGAACTCGCTTCCCCAGAGTTGTTTCCCTCCAAATTTCAACCCTCAGCTGTTGAAGTCTAACTGTTACAGATATTCTATGAACAGAGGACACCAGTAATCTGGTGTATGGACTACTTTTTTTTATTCATTTGTTTTTCCTTCCTCCGTTCTATTATTAAAAAAAAAAAAAGAGCCAAATTGACTGAGCTGTATGTTTTGTATGACTGTACAGCAGTACGATGCTCTACTGTACTATATATTTAACTACCCTTGTTCGGTAAAAGCCACGTCGCCTGGGAAATTATCCAACAGCATGGTGTCTTTTTTTTTTAATGGGAAGAAGAAGGAACCAAAGGCTGAGCCCGCATGATAACTTTCCTTCCAAGAGAAAAACAAAACAAAAACAATACAAAAGAGAGCCGAATTCAAGATCTATTCATTTCGAGATGCCTGGACACACTGCATTTGAAAGAGTGATCATAGGAAGTAGGAAATACAGACAGAGGGAGACAGTTCCAGAGTTGACCTGTTGCATAAATGAAGGACTGGGAGTAACGATTAACTCTTGCATTAGAGAGTTGGACAGAAAAGGGATGAGAGCTTGTTGCTAGACGGGTGCTATGCGCCCGTCGTATGGGTGGAGGGATGCAAGCACACAGTTGAGAGGAGCAGTGACCATTGAAGTAGCGATAGAAAAGAGATAAAGAGGCAACAGTGCAGCGAAGAGACAGAGGTTGAAGGGAGCCAGTAAGAAGAGGAGAGTTTATGAGATGAAAAGCCTTTGACTCCACCCTATTGAGAAAAGCTGTATATGTGGACCCTTACCACACATGAGAGTTGTACTCTAAACAGGGGCGAATAAAACCCGTGTAAAAAGTCAACAACTGTGCAGGGATAAAGAAGGCACGGAGTCGGCTTAGCACACCTAATCTCTTGGAAGCAGATTTTACAAGAGATGCAATATGATCTTTGCAAGGTAAGTACCGTGTGAATGAAACCCCAAGCATGTTCAAGGATGATGCAGGATTAAGCTGGATATTATTAAACATTAATGAGTACTTCTGTGGAAGATTTTGACAGGTAGAGAGGTGTAAAAACTGAGCCTTTGATACATTAAAAACAAGATTATTTTTACTCCAGTCAGAGATACGAGCCACGTCAGACATTAGGTGTGCCATAGCCTCATCCCTTGTTTGTTGAAGTAACTGCTGAGATGGACATTGCAGGAACCGAATGGATAGGTGAAGGGTGAAATCATCAGCATATGAGTGGATAGGATTCTATGTACAGTTAGGAGATCTTTGATGGATAAAAGGAAGAGAGCTGGTGATAGGACAGAGGCCTGAGGAACGCCACTGTTGATAGATATAGGAGAAGAACAATGGCCATCTACAACAGCAGCTATAGAACGACCAGAAAGGAAGCTTGAGATGAAGGCACAGATAGAAGGATAGAAACTGTAAGAGGGCAGTTTGGAAGATTTATGCCTGACTCGATCGAAAGCCTTTGAGATGTCAAGTGCAATGGCAAAGCTTTCGCCAAAGTCCTGGAAGGAGGATGACCAGGAGTCTGAAACGTAGGTGAGAAGATCGCCAGTGGAGCATCCCTGACGGAACCCATACTGATGATCAGAAAGAAGATTGTGATAGGAAAGGTCTATCTATCTATCTATCTATTGCCAGACGCCTCAATCCCGTTTGGGGTGGCCACAAACAAATCGCCTCCAAGTCGCCCTGTCCCCCGCCATTTCACTCCCCTGATCCCAACTCACACCCCCCTCTCTCATATACCTCTCCACCCCATCTCTCCATCTCATCCTCGGCCTCCCCCTCCCTCTTTCCCCCTCCACCTCACTCACATACACTCTCTTCGTCAGTCTTTCACCCTCCATCCTCTCCACATGGCCAAACCACCTCAGTGTGTTCCTCATAACGCTTCCTATCACATCCACATCAACACCACAACGCTCCTTTATATCCTCATTCGTCAGCCTGTCTCTCCATGTGACTCCACAGGCTCCTTTTAAATAACTCATTTCCACTGCTCTCACTCTTGACTTGTGTCCTTCCAACAACGTCCAAGCTTCACTTCCGTACGTTAGAGTTGGTATCACAATACTTTCATGTAGTAACTTTTTCACTTCCATGCTCACTTCCCTGTTTCTTATCACTGCTTTCAAAGAACCAGCAACCTTTCTTCCCTGCTGTACTCTTTCAAGCACTTCACCCTCCAAACCTCCATCCTTACTCATCACACTACCCAAGTACTTAAACGTACTCACATTTTCCAATTCCTCACCATCCAACCTCGCTGTACATTCACTAACTTCACCTCTCTCAAAGACCATCACTTTACTCTTCCCTACATTCACCTTTAGATTCCGTTTCTTACACACTCTCTCAAACTCATCCACCAAGCCTTGCAGCTCCCCTTCGTCCTCACTCAACAACACAGTATCGTCTGCAAACAACAGTACAGGGAGTTTCCAAACACTATCCTCTCTCACCAGGGCCACTCCAACATCCACTACCCTACCTTGTACCTCTTTTATTACCCCATCCATGTACAGATTGAACAACCATGGAGACATGACACATCCCTGTTTCAACCCAACTTTCAAAGAGAAAAATTCACTTAGTTCACCATCCACACGCACTGCAGCCTTCGCACCATCGTACATACTCTTCACAGCATTCAACAACTTCCCATCTACTCCATATATTCTTAACACTTTCCACAATCCTAGTCTATCCACCCTGTCATAGGAAAGGTGCTTTAAAAATTTTTTCTCTCTTAAGAATCGACTAGAAAACTTTTGAGACACAGGATGTTAAAGCAATTAGACGATAGTTAGAGGGTTGGGAATGGTCACCCTTCTTTGGGACTGGCTGAATGAGGGCAAACTTCCAGCAAGAAGGAATGGTACAAGTTGAAAGACAAAGGCGAAAGAGTTTACCTAGGCTGGGTGTAAGAACAGAAGCACAGCTCTTGAGGACAACAGGAGGGACTCCATCAGGTCCATATGCATTATTAGTATTGAGGCCAGTGATGGCAGAAAATAAATCAGCTGAAGAAATTTTAATGTCAGTCATGAGGAAGTCAGAGGGGGGAAGTGATGGAGGAACAGCACCAGAATCGTCTTAAGGTGGAATTAGAGGAGAAAGTCTGAGCAAACAGATCTGCTTTATCAGTAGAAGAAATAGGTACAGAGCCATCAGAGTCGAAAAGAGGAGGGAAGGATGATGAGGTAAAGTTGTTAGAAAGGTTTTTGGTAAGGTGCCAGAAGAAGCGGGAAGAATTCGAGTTGGAGAGTTGAGAGCATTTAGTACGGATTAAATTATTTTTAGCAGAGTGAAGAACAGGGGGAGGCGGTGGCTCAATCGGTAGAGAGTTGGCCTGCACTCCTAACGGACCAGGGTTCAAATCCCACTGGGGCAAAGAATAGTTTAAGGATTTGAATTTCATAAATATCAGACTTTACTGATCTACCAGGAGACCCGCTGACATGTCGTAAAAATACCCCCGCTGATACCAATACGCCAGTCCTGTATGAGACAGCCCTGGCATGTATTCAGTATGGACGGTGGGTGTTAGTGCCGAAGTGGTGACATGTAGAGGTGTACGGTACATAGGAGGACAACTGGGCCTTGAAAGCAGGCTGTGAAGCCTATGCCCAGAGTCGGTCACATAAAAAAAAAAAAAAAAAAAGACAGCACGATTTCGGGCAGAAACATAAAAAAAGATGTGATTCAGGGGTGGGTTGGCTCTGGTACCTTTTATAGGTCCTCTCCTTGCTGCAGACAACATTAGAACAAGCGTGATTAACCCGCCCCATCCCGACATTTTCTAGGCAGTGGTACGCCCCAGTCCCGACATTTTTGGACCTTTTTTTTTTTTTTGGCTTAAACATCCGCTTTTGGTGAGAAACATTGAAAATTCATAGAGAAATCGTTCACCTGAGGTTTAAAATACTCGATCCAGGTACGAGTTCATCCTTACCTGACTGGGTTTTCTAACAGGCTGGCACCAAAGAAAATGAGTTCTATGGGAGGGTAACTATTTTATCCACTCATAAACAGTATTTATTTATTTATTTGGTACGAATTTATTTGTAGTACAAGAGTATATTGGTTTTCAAACAGTAATATAGGCATTATAAGCATTGTTTCACTCACTAACTCATCACCATTCATGACCTTTTTTTCCCTCATTACCTGATCATCATTTCTGACTGTTTCTTCCTCTAATGCTATGTAAACTTTGTCCTCCACATTGTCATCGATTGGGGAATCACTCTGGCCCTGAATGTCTTTATTGGCCAGGTCACTGGTAACAGGTGAATTGCCGAGACAATGGCGCGCAGGGGGGGGAAGGGTATGCAGTGTAAGGCATTGTCCCTGCTTGGCATCTTGTAGAGGAATAGAGGAAGGTGTCCCGTGTATAGGTGCCAAAAATCACTCACGAAATCACTCACGAATATTGAAAATTGTGCAAATTAGGGACCTTGCAATGTTGCCGCGTTAATTTACGTCTCCGGGATATGAGTGCACATCATGTGAGGACGTGAATTCACGTCTCCAGGACACAGCGGGTTAAACCAAGGCTTTCTTGCATTAGTCAAAGGATATGAGAAAGGAATGTATGCTTCCATGCCCGAGAGAATAACCTCCATAATGCTCAAGGCACACTCAGATGGCTCCCGGCCATGGAAGCAATAATCATTCCAGGAAAAAACAAAGAAGTGCTGGCTGAGGGCCTCCCAATCTGCTGCTCCAAAGTGCCACAGACAACGTCTCTTTGGAGGGTCCACAGGCCATACTGGAGTGATAGGACAGGTTAAGGTAACAAGGTTGTGATCTGAGGAGCCCAACGGAGAGAAAAGATTAACAGTGTAAGCAGAAGGATTAGCTGTAAGGAATAGGTCAAGTATGTTAGAGCTCTCTCCAAGGCGGTCAGGGATATGGGTAGGGTGCTGTACAAGCTGCTCTAGGTCATTTAGAATAGGAAAGATGAAGACTTGTTCACCAGGTGGATCAGTGAAAGGAAAGGAGAGCCAAAGGTGGTGGTGAACATTGATATCTCCTAGAATGGAGATTTCAGAGAAAGGAGATAGAATGTGTTCCATCATAGAAGTAAGATAGGCGAAGAATTTTTGATAGCCAGTAGAATTAGGAGATAAGTAAACAGCGCAGATATATTTAATCAGAGAATGACAAAACAGCTGAAGCCAGAGAGTAGAGAATTCAGAAGAATCAAGTTCAGGAACACGAGAGCAAGATAGGTCGTTGTGTACATACTGTATATACAACATCTACCATTGGCTTTGAAATGAGTATAGAGAAAGTAGGAGGATACAGAAAAGGGTTTGCTGTCAGTTGCCTTAGACAGCTGAGTCTCAGTGAGGAAGAGAAGGTGAAGTTTAGAGAAGGAGAGGTGGTGTTCGACGGACAGAAATTTAGCCTGATTTGTTGCAGCCATGTTTCTTTTTTATTTTTGAAGAGGAAGTGTAGTGTGTACTGTGCATGTAGTTTGGTGTTGACATGTAGTTTGGTGTTGTTCGGCTTTAACAAGCTATTGGCTTTAATGTCAAGGGTCTAGTACCAATTAATTTGCTATATCGAGGGTGTATTGTACTTTAGCTCGAACATCGCAGTCTATCTATCTATATATAGGCAAGAACCTCAATCCCATAACGGGTGGCCACAAATAAATCGTCTCCATGTTGCCCTGTCCCATGCCATTTTGCTGCCCTTCCCCTAACTTACACCGCCCTATCTCGTATATCTCTCTACCTCAACCTAGGCCTTCCCCTCCCTCCACCCATCCACCTCAATCATATACACTCTCCTAGTCAGTCTCTCACTCTGCCTCCTCTCCACATGGCCAACCACCTCAGTGTATATTATCTCCTAACAATTTCTGCAACATCCACTTCAACCCGACAACACTTCTTCAATTCCTCATTTGTCAGTCTGTCTTTCCATGTAACTCCATATGCTCCTCTCATGTAACTCATTTCCTCTCTCACTCTTGACCTGTGCCCTTCCAACAAGGTTCAAACTTCGCTACATACGTTCGAATGGGGATCAAAATACTGTCAAGTAGTGACTTTTTTTTTTTTCTACTTCCATGCTCACCTCCCTATTTCTTACCATTGCTTTCAATGAATCAGCAAATTTTCTTCACTGTTGTACCCATTCAAGCACTTCATCCTCCAGACTTCCATCCTTACTCATCACACTACCTAAGTACTAAAATGCACTCACATTTTCCATTTCCTCACCATCCAACCTCATTGTGCATTCACTGACTTTATTTCTCTTGGAGACCACAACTTTACTCCTCCCGAAATTCACTTTTAGATTCCGTTTCTTACATACTCTCCCAAACTCATTCAGAAAGCCTAGCAGTTCCTCTTCACCTTCACTAACAGTGCAGAATCATCTGCAAACAACAATTCAGAATGTTTTCAAAAGCTGCCCTCTTTCATTAGAACCGCTCCAACATCCTATGCCCTACCTTGTATTTCTTTTTTAATTCACCCATAAATAAACTGAACAACCATAGGGACATAACACATCCCTGTTTCAATCTAACATTCAGAGAGAAAATTTCGCTCAGTTCACCATTCACTCGAACTCAGTTCTAGCGCCCTCATACGCACTCTTCACGGCATTCAACAGGTTCCCATTTACCCCACATAATATTAATGTTTTCCACATTCCATGTCTATTCACTCTGTCATATGCTTTCTCCAAATCCATGAAGATAGCATACAACTTCTTTCCCTTCTCTAGGAACTAGTCAGCTAAAGACCTTAGAATGAATATTTGAACTAGACAACCTTCTCCCTTCGTGAAACCTCCCTCTTTTTCTCCAGTTAATTCCTTTTGTATTTCCCTTTGTCAATAAGTATCCTACCATATACTTTTCCTATTACACCAAGGAAACAAATACCGCTGTGATTACCACACACAATTTTTTCCCTTTTTCTTTGTAAATGTAAATAATAATACCTAACTTCCTCCAGAACTCAACCTTCCTCCCAAGTCAATCTGCACATCTTTCATATCCATTCTACTACTATCCCTCCTCCGTGCTTCAGTATTTCACCACATACTCCATCTATTCCTGGGCTTTCCCCATTTTGACTTTCTTCATTGCTTCTGCTACATCAATCCTACTGATCCCCACCTTCCTTCTCGTCTACCTCCTTCTCCCAGCCACCTATACTAGCGTTAATTTCATTCTCCATGTTTAAGAATTCCTTAAAGTGTGCTCTCCAACTGTTACTCATTCTTCCCTCTCCACCAGTAATCTGCCATTTTTATCTTTCACTCCTCTTCTGAATTTTTTATCACCCTGTCTTACTCTCTCATCCTCCGTCCAGAACATTTTCCTACATTCCCTCCACCTTACACTCAAATTCCTTCTAAACTTCACATCCACTCTTCTCCTACTCTCTTACTACTTGTTTCATCTCTCTCCTCTTTTGTACATATAACTCTTTTCTCTCAACTTCCTCCATGCCTCTGTTTGCCATCCATTCACCATATGCTTTCTACTTTTGTGCCACAGCTTGTTTTACCTCTTCATTCTACCATGCTATTTCTTCCACTCCCTTTCGTCTTCTCTTCACTCCAAACACCACCTCACATGCTGCACAGATTTTTTCTGTGAATACTTTGCACGTTCCTTACTAACTCTCCATCTTCTCCAAATCATATCTGCCTAATCGCTTCTCCACTTCTCTCATTTTTTTTTTTCATCCACCTACAACCTTCTATTCTCTGTGTATGGACTGCTCCCCGCTACCCTTTTCTCCATTTCATCCAGTGTATTTGCGCCTTGACTCTCACCCCTACTAAGTGGTGGTCAGAGAGTCCACATCCCCAACCTCAGTATGCTCTTGCATCCAGCACATATCTTCTCATTCTATCAGCAACACACACGTAATCAGTGAATGCCTTCCGTTCATCCAGCTCACCACCCACCCTTTTCATTACATGCCGCTATGTCTATGGATTATTTTGTGTCTTAAGTGGGCATTGGCTATCGCAAGTCACCTCCAGCACTCCATCAGAGCACTACCATTCTCATCCACTTCTGCAGCCACACCGCACTCACCGACTGGTCCATCCACCTTCACATTCCCTACTTTACCATTCATATCTCTGACCAATTCTCTTTCTTACTCCCCTCATACTTATCCATGCATGGTTCCACATTTACCCAGAACTCTTTTTTCAAGCTGGCACGATCGTTTGTCGGGGCATAGACACACACAATCGTCCTTTGCTTAAACTCGTATTCCTTCTTACAGTCTTACCCACACAGTGCATGAACTAACTGATTCATATTCTCTTATATTCTCCTTCTGTCTCTTACACACAACAATACATACACCTTCCACTGCCCTTTCGTTCTCACTTACTCCCACGCTTATACCCCATCCATACTCCCACTCTCTCACATTCTTACCTCACCATTTGGTCTCAGTCAGTCCACATATATCCACTTTTTGTCCTAAGCAGCTGGACAATCTCTCTCTCTCTCTCTCTCTCTCTCTCTCTCTCTCTTTCATCTCATCATTAGCACCGCTCACATTCCACTTTGGCATCCTCATCGTGTCCTTTGTCCAGTCCTTGGTCGTCACCTGGTTGTCCGTCCTGGTCCGAGGTCTTCTTTTTTTTTTTTTTTTTTTTTTTGTCTTTTTATTTTGTTGTTTAACTGGAAGGGACACTAAATCCTCCCCGAACCCACTAGCTGCCACGTAGGGAAAACGTGGAAGTTATTAACTTAAATCCTTCTCCAATAAAACTTTCTGTATTAAACCAAACATTATTATTATATGTAAGGTCTATATCGGCAAGTACGATGCATATTCATAACAGTTCATTGACCATCCCTACAAATCAATATCTGGCAGTCCTTCAGCCTGCCATCCAATTCTCTTTATTTCGAAACTATTGTGTTCCATACAGTCTTCCTCTTGTCTGGCACCGCTTATTGCCACATTAAGCCAACCCCCTCCTCCCGTTTCTCCTCCTCTTTCTATGGCTTTCGCTTCTATAAACACAAATTTCGTTGATAGGCACTTATCCAGATTTCACAGTATTACTCTATGGTGTGAGCAAAAACCCATGCCTTTTATGCTCAGAGATTTTATGAGTCAGTTACTACGCTGTAAGAGATGATGTATATAACTATTTCACCGTAAAATACGAAGCACTTAAGCTATTACCATTCAAATGAAGGGTAACGCAATCTTTCTTATTACAGGAGCTTATACTCTGGCCTAGTGGTACTCAAATGGCGGACCGCGGTCCGAATCCGGACCGTGACGAATTTTGGTACGGACCTTAGCGACTTAAATCACTGAATGTTCTGTATCGCCCTCGAATGAAAGAAACAAAGTATTAGCATCTCTGGACGATTTATGTCCACAGCGTGGCTCAAATAAACATAATTTCATCGGGTTGCCAGTTATGTTTAAATACTGCGGTAATACCAACCTGTTCACTTGATGGTTACAATGCATACGAGTGAGCTAACTGATCAGCACAGAAGCTACTGATTTTTCTAGCCACTTTAGGTGCTCACATCAAACAAAGTAACGCGAGTTTCAGAATACTAAATAGCATATTATTACTGTGTTCTCATCAGCATGAAATATTGGTAACATGAGAACAGGATTCCTAGCCGTAAGAATTTTGTATTTATAAAGCTGCACTGCATGTACTCGTGCCCAAAGATTGTTGTCAATGGCTTGTTCAGTTGGTGAATTGACGGAAAAACATTAAAAAGTGTTGAGACTGGTTACTTGTGGTCGGTACAGTGCTAAGGTGGTGGTGGTAGTGCTGAAGTGACTGTGCTTATGTAGGGATGGTAATTGTAATTTGGCCAACAGAAGAATAGTTTTGTCTCTTTGAAAAGGTGGGAGTGTGGAGATTAGATTTTTGTGTCTTATTTAACCACCTTAACAACAGAGGAGAAAATCTACTTTCAAACTTATTTCAGTTTTGCTCAGGGTATTAACTTTCCGCACAGTTTTGGTATATTTCAAAGAACTAATAACTCTGCATCCTAAACTAAATGCAAGTATTTTATTCCACTCTCAATATTAAATACAAGATTTTACATCTGGACATCTGCCACATTGGATGATAGTATGTCTGGACTTTCACAGAAAGTAATTGAGGAACCCTGATTGTAGCCCAACTCTACATCTACAAGAGAAGTTCTCTAGAACATTACAAGAATACATATGTGTTGCTGTTCTCACTCCTCTGATATCTTCCCTTTGCAAAATGCCACACTTCATTTGTTACAGCCTATCCTTATTAATGAAGTCATAAACACAGTATTGTGCCAAAAAATATAATTCCATTTCCTTTCCTCATATCACAAAACGTTGCATGAGGCATTTAGAAACGTCCATTCTTTAGAGTATTTTATGTGCGTGTGTCTGAGTATTTACACGGCGTGTGTCCGGGACCTGGGTTCGATCCAAAGGCATTTCATTTGCAAGTATAAGTTTGCAGCCTGTTTATTCACATCAATCACTCAGTGTGTACACAGATTCTTGCACACACAGAAGCATAGCTGATAAACCTCTGACGCCTTCACATGATCTCTCACTATATATACCTACGTGCCTCTATTCATACTTGGCCAGTATCAGGAAGGCTTAATTTTGGCTCTCTTTCCCTCCGTAGCAAAGCTAAAAACGTGAGGTTTATCCCATACGAACTGATACATACCGTCATTAAACAAAGATAATCACCTCTCTCTCTCTCTCTCTCTCTCTCTCTCTCTCCACATGAGGGAAAGGCATTGTCAAGGTAACGAGATGCAGAGAAACAGGGGGTATATGTATGCCTTATTCCACCTTATGTTTGTAAGAATGATCTAGCTCACATTCAGAGGCAGTGTATAGGTTACTCTCTCTCTCTCTCTCTCTCTCTCTCACACACACACACACTGCTATACTGTGCTTCTCTCCTGCTTATGTGACTATTATGAAAGTGTTGTACATGCAGACCAGACAATCTCGTAGGTATTGTAATATGTGTGCAGTCTGTGTATGTGTGTAACTCTCTCTCTCTCTCTCTCTCTCTCTCTCTCTCTCTCTCTCTCTCTCTCTCTCTCTCCTAACCATATGGGTGTAAAAATCGTCTTTGCAGTTGCAGGTAAAGAGACTCAGGGATGGAGGGGTCGCTATCACCAGTCAGTACTTGGCTGGATTTACGATGTTGGCTCAGGACACTTCAAAGGCATTTTGTGTGGAGAACCTGAGAGTCCCAGTCTGACTTCTTTCTATCCCAGCCGTTTCCTCTCTCTCTCTCTCTCTCTCTCTCTCTCTAGCCTTCTTCCCTAACGTCCTCTATTCTCTGACTCATCATTCATTACTCTTCTCTTCTTTCTTCACACTCTTCCTTCCTCTCCACTCTCCCGTCTCTTTTTTTTTTTTCCTCCTTATTTACCTCCTCCTGCTCCTCCTCCTCTGCATCCCCTCTTCCTCATCCTCTCCCACACGCCCCTCTCCAATCTCGCGAATTCTTCTCTCTCCTCCTTCTTAGCCTACGTCCTTCCATTTTCCACCACTCTAATCCTCCATTCATCACTCTCTCAGCGTCCTCTTCCTATTCCCTTACTTCCCTTCTTTCCTCCCTCACTCTTTTTACCTCCCGTCCTCCTCACCCACTCCCACCCCTCCACTCGACCCCACTGGCCACCACTTCACCTTCCCCCCCTGTCCATTGTTACCTCCGCCAACGAAGTTGGAGGAGGTTGTGTATTCACCTCTGTTTGTCTGTCTGTCTGTTTGTCCAGACGATATCTCTATAAGTTCTCAATGACTGAATGAAATTTGGTGGAAGGGTGGGACATGCGCCAAAAAAGAACTGATTGAATTTGAGGGCGGATCCGGATCAGGATTCTATGTACAATATCTCCAAAAGTTCTCAATGAATTACAATAAAATTTCGTGGAAGAGTGGGTTATGGGTTAAGGAACAATTGGTTAAAAATGGGGGCGGATCCAGATCCTATATATTCCACACAGTATCTCTACGGATCCGTATCCTTTTTAATGGCGATGGCATTGGCGGAGGTATGCACTCTCTTAGTGCTTTCTAGTTTGCCTTGCTATCACTTCACCTCCTCCTGTTACATCCACCCTTACTTGGACTCTCTCTCTCTCTCTCTCTCTCTCATCATATTCCGGCTCTGGTTTCTTAGCTTCCCTTGTCACTCTTCTCCCTCTCACTTTCTCTCCCCATCACATTCAGTCTCGTTCCCTGTCCTTCTACCTGAGTGTGATCCTTTTTTTATATTCCGTTATGGAGAGCCTGTTTATAATTTTGCGTATTTATTTATTTATTCTTTAATCTATCAATCTTTTTGCCAAAGTCACTGCTGCTAGAATCCCACTTCATGACGTCACATACACAAATATTCATAGAGAGACAGGACTGGCCAAAGTAAAATATCGATATTCTACGGACACACCTTTAGTATATAGGTACGACTATAAATTCTACAGTCTGAGATAGGCACGTCAATTTGAAGTTTAGTGTATTCTAAGCTAATTTTACATTTCATCACACATCTTTTATAGTGAAAGAGTCTGTCCATTACGCTTCACCATCATCTTCCATAGTATTAATGTTAAATGTGTCCGTGTCAAAGCTGCATACGTATACCATACAAGAGAATGTTAATATACAATGAGAAAAATATATCGCTACAGAAGTGATGCTACAAAATTTCCAAAGCCACTCAAAATACGACCCATACACCACACTACTAGCAATTCTTCATCTGTGGTCGAAAAAAATACAAAATCAATGAATAACTTTATCCAAGAAATGCTGATGTATTCCGTGGTCCACGTGGACAAAAGAGGAGCATGGATATGAAGGAAATAGCTTATGATGAGTTAAGTAGAGCAGGAGGGTGGGAGTGGCGGTGCAGCTGGGGTCGGTTACGTAGGGATATATTCTGGCCATCCTTATTCCCCTCAGCTCAGGAGGTTTTATACCACCTCTATTTAGCCATGGATTTTTATTGATACAGCTTAGTACAGAACTCTAAAATGGTATTCTTGTGTTTATAATTTCAGAATAGGTTGCATTAAAGTAAAATGTAGTATTCGTGTGCCATAAGCAATAATCTGGTAAAGAGGAGGTGCTAGGGAGCCTACAAGAATGCGGACCCAGCTGGCATACCCGGGTTTGTTTTATCTCCTTCTTGCTTTTTTTTTTATGTATTACATCTGAATATTCTTCCGTACGCTGGTTATATCGATTAAATGAAGGAATATTTAGCATCAGTAACATACAACAGGATAGTGCAGTATAAAGGGCAGAATCAATTTTTCTTCTTCCCTCCTTTACTTTCTCACTCTCTTCGCCTCCTCTCTTTCCAATCGCCCCGTCAACCCCATCAAATTTCCCTCTCTCTCTCTCTCTCTCTCTCTCTCTCTTTCTCTCTCTCTCTCTCTCTCTCTCTCTCTCTCTCGTACTTAAACTTCTGTAATTGTAGTCCAGGCTTTAATTAACATGAACGAAGGGCCACCTTTTAAGGACCAAAAGTCTGTGTGGTCTACATACCTCTCTCTCTCTCTCTCTCTCTCTCTCTCTCTCTCTCTCTCTCTCTCTCTCTCAACATCCTCATCTCCCACCAGCATCGCTTTCACCTCCCTCCATCCTCTAGCATATGGCTCTCCACATCATCCCAGTACCTACTGAGCACCATATCAAAAGAAGCAGAAGAAAGGAGGCGGAGGAGTTTATTTTTTTTAAGTTGAATATGAGTAATGGCGATCAAGAGATGCTAAAAGTAATATGTGAGGATGATTTGGTGAATAAAATGAGATAAGCATGAGATGATGAAAGAAGGTATGAAATGATGAAAGAAATTTGTGCATAAGACAATGCAGCTAAGAGATATTTCTGAGATGAGAATGAGCTAATAATGTGGCATCAAGAGAGAGAGAGAGAGAGAGAGATCGGAAGAGCTTATAATCGATATGAACTGAATAGAGAACAACTAGTATTACATTTCACACACCTGCGCTGAGTAAATCAATAGGTTGTTGTTCAGCATTAAGTGCCGCAGCTGTGACACTTCGCATTGACTGCACCGTAAGGGACTGTCCGGATGCTGTTGATTAATGATTAATGAAGAAGACCATGATAACATTTATGATTATGATGATTATGATGATGATGGCTTTGATAAAGATGATGTGAGTGTGTACAATGAAAGCGAATATTTATGCATAGTCGTATTTCAACGGGTACAGAGAGAGAGAGAGAGAGAGAATGAGCCACCTCATTCCGGTTACTTATTTATCAGTTTAATCTTGTTTCCTCAAGTCATTTTTAATGTAAGAGAAGCCCCTAGTCGTGAAATGAGTTAATGAAGCCTACATCTAACTTAAGGACAGAACCCTTGTAGTGAAATGGGTTAATAAAGGCCAAATCTAACCTCTGCACTTCAAAAGGTCTCTCGTAAACGGAATAAAATTGTCTGATGGTGGCAAGAATCAACTATGAATGACGTGTTGATGGGATTAACTTCTGCAATGCGGTAACGTATTTTTTCTTTATTCTTGCTTCTATCAGGCGGTTTTACGCAAATAATGGAAGGAACTGTATTAGTGAAAATGCTTGGAGGGGACATCTAACTCCTCCGGTTCGTCGTCTATCGTAAGCTGAATAAAACTGCAAGGAGAGAGCAATTTCCTAATACAAAATACACCAGGGTGCTGAAAATGTTAGTGTTGCATCCAGGGACATGTGACACTGCAGGATGGGGTGGTGTTGCAGTCCTGTCTGTATCATGCACAGTGATGAGCTGTTACTTAGGAAGTTAGTGTTGCATCCAGGTACAAATGATATTGCAGGGCGTGACGATGTTGCAGTCCTCTCTATCATTTGCAGTGTTGGGTAGTTATCATCCCACCCTCGCATTAACGCTCATGGGTGTTACTGTCCATTAGTCCCACCAGAATACCATTTTTTTTTTTTTACATGTTATGTCCATTCTGTTTCGATTACAAATTTTAATTACTTGCTTTTGTACAGCATTCGTTCTGCAGTGCTTTTTTTTTCGGTGGCCAGCTTTAGGCAGTGATTTGATAGCTCATTCCCTGAGAATAAGTAATTCTTCCACGTGCCACACTCCTCATGTTATCACTTCCACGTTAATACCCATCGTCCATACAGAATACATACTAAGGTCATCTCATTCAAGATTGGTGCAGTGCTATTAATGGGGAAGTGTTTAGACATGTTGGTCAGTAAAGACAGTTTTAACAAATATCATATACCAGTCCATTCTGTACATTAAGTTCTCTCTTTTCCAGTCGGTTACTCTCTTCTTTATTCTCTTTCCATCATCCCTGTCCCTGTTCCCCCCGTCCCAGGTAAGCTCCGTCAGCGCCATGCTAACCACCTCGTGCATTCACCAGGAGGCTTTGGTCGTGTTGCCCATTATGTGGAATTGGTTGGGTCCTCCATTCAGATAGACGCAGGCCCGTCGCATTACCATCACAGAGGGACACTCGGCCTGTATGAGGGAGAGAGAGAGAGAGAGAGAGAGAGAGAGAGAGAGAGAGGGAGGGAGAGATACAGACAGGCAGACAGACAGACAAACAAACAGACAGACAGACAGAGACAGAGACAGAGACAGACAGACAGACAAACAGACAGAGAGGAAGTAACGATGAGAGAGAAGAAAGTGAAAAGAACCGAAAAAATGAGGGGAAAGAAAAAGAGAGCGGTGGATGAGAAGAGAAAAAGATAGAATGAATGGAGTGACAGGAAACAAAATGATATATAGAGAAGGAGGAGCAGAGGAGAGAATCCGGGTCAATGCGAAAGAAAATCGGAGAAGCTAGATAGGAAAGAAAAAGGAGGAAAGATTACCAGAGACATAAGGAAGATAATATGATGAGAGAGAGAGAGAGAGAGAGAGAGAGAGAGAGAGAGAAAAGAGGATAGCGAGGGGCGTAATGATAGCAAGAAGAGAGAGAGTGAGAGGAGAGGAAGAGAAAAGAAGAGAGATAAAGTGGGAGAGAGAGAGTAAAGAGAGAGTGAGGGGAGGGGAAGAGAAAAGGGAGGGAGAATGGAAAGCGCCAGCTGGATGGG
This sequence comes from Coenobita brevimanus, assembly GCF_032717465.1. Classification (NCBI taxonomy): domain Eukaryota; kingdom Metazoa; phylum Arthropoda; class Malacostraca; order Decapoda; family Coenobitidae; genus Coenobita; species Coenobita brevimanus. Next base: position 4,679,243 of record NC_136966.1, read on the forward strand.
GAGGTGCGAGGACACAGGAGCAGCTGGTACGAAGAGCAAACAGAAATATAAAAAGAGATGTGAAAGCAGATGATGTGTACGTAAATATGTGTGGAATAGCTGTGTGATTGTGGGTAGAGGAATGGAAGTATGGGGAGAGAGAGAGGGTGATAGGAGACTCTCGTCCAATTCTTTATTGTCCCATGAGGAGTGCAGGATGTAAATAATTGGGTGAATAATGACTGATGAATGGGGAATATATGAGTAGGAAAATAGGAAGAGAGTAAGAAAACAAATGATTTTTTCACAGTAACAAGAATTGATACATAAGAGAATAGAAATATACCGGTAGCATAGGGATAACTTGAGATGCACGAGAAAAAAAAAAATGATTAAAAAAGGAAACATGGACAGGAGAAGAGGCTCAAGGAAAAGAAATGCATGGTGTGAGCACATTGACAAGGACTGATAATACGAGATAAATCAGGGACATTGGTTTCAGAGGCATATATGAACCATATCAGTCCGGGGAAGATTTTATCATTAAACAGGGTAGTACATATATAACGCACCCCAGTGCTCATGTGCTGGGAGACGGCACAGATTACTGATGTGAGGAGTACAGGCATTTAAGTATTTTTTAATGTATTTTTTTTTTATATATAATGAATGGAGGAAGGAAAAACAAAGGAAAAAAAATAAGTCCATGTGCCTAAAGGCATCCTCCATTCATAAAATACTTATAACAATTGGATTTAAAATCGAGAGAATTAAATGTATGTGGGAAGCAACTCCCAGGCAATTCCAGAGAGTAGTAGTTCTTGAGATAAATGAATTTTGATAAGAAGAGGTTCTGCATTGTGGGGAAGAGAGTGTGAGTTCATGGGCGCTCCCAGCTGCCCGAGTATTTCGGGAGAAAATGTGAAGGGGAGGCACAGTTGAAGCCAGTTTGTCAGAGCACTTACGGTAAAAATATCGATAAAATAATGCTAAAGAAGCAACATCTCTACGTACTGATAATGGAGGAAGGTCTTGCATGATGGCAGGATTATTGATTAATCTAATGGCTTTATTTTGAATTTTGTCCAACTGCCTCAATGCAACCGCTCCACATCCACTCCACAGTGGTGAACAGTATTCGATCTGAGAACGCACATGACTTTTGTATATTGTGGCCATCTGCTCGTCAGTGAAGAACTCACGAACTCTGTACATAAGTCCCAGTTTTTTAGAAGCATTTTTAGCAAGGGATTTAACATAAGCTGTCCAGCTTAGGTTGGGGTTTAGAGTAACACCTAGGATATCAATTGTAGTGGATATGGGAATACTGACATCATTTAAAATTATGTGTGAGTCTGAGGGATTCTTTCTATTGGAAAAATTAATGTATTTAGTTTTCTGAGCATTAAATGAGACCAAGTATTTTTTTGTCCCCATTGATTAATTTTAGAAAGCTCCTGGTTCGAGAAATTGCTGTGTTTATTTGGGAATTTAATATATCAAACTGTGTAAAGGAGATGCTAAATGTGAAAGAACTATGAAGGGTCGAGTCATCAGCATAAGAGTGTATTGGGTTGTGAGTGACAGATAGGAGGTCATTTATATGAATGAGAAAGAGGGTTGGCGACAAAACCGATCCCTGAGGTACGCCAGCATTTATGGAATGAAACTGAGAATAAATTCCATCTACCATGACCCGTATTTTTCTACTATGAAGGTAAGAAGAAATTAGAGGAACCAGTGATGCAAGGCCATAGTGTGACATCTTAGACAATAAGGCCTGGTGCCATACTCTATCAAATGCTTTTGAAATATCAAGTGCTACTGTGTGTGTATCACCATGTTGGTCTATTGTTTTGTTAATCTGATGGGTAAGAAGGCAAAGAATATCTACAGTTGAACGTTCCTGTCTAAATCCATACTGCCGAGCATTGATCAATTTATTTTTTTTCTAGATGCTTGACTATGTGTTTGTTAATTAGTGTCTCAAAAACTTTACCGAGAACGGAAGTTATTGCAATTGGTCTATAGTTTGATAGATCAGAAGTTGCCCCCTTTTTAGGAACAGGATGGATATTTGCTTCTTTCCAAGGGGCTGGAAAAATTCAGGTACGGATGCATAAGTGGAAAAATTTTGCTAATACAGGAGCCAACACTGAGGAGCTATTTTTAAGTACTATTGAAGGAATTTCATCTGGACCAGTGGCTTTGTCTGCTGATAGATTCTGTAATTCGTAATCAACCAGTCTATAAACGGTCACAAAAAATGCTATTTATAATGAACAAATGTTAGGACTCCATATTATAATTACAAATCATAATAGATAGATAGATAAATAGATAGATAGAGAGACAGATAGAAGCAGGAAGACGGATGATGAGAAGGTACTGTGTCTGCAAGAATCGAGCAATGCTAAACATGCTTACACACTCTTAACTCAAGGAATGCTTTATAGGCACACGACAGCGCCTTGTGACCATACACACACATACACACATACTCACACACAGGCTTCTAGAACTTTCCAACCACAGGGAACACACGTGATACGACTCCTGTTTCACCAGAATTTAGGAAAGAGAGCTCAGAAGGAGAGAGGCCAAAGAAGCGGCAGGGAGTGGCAAGAAAGGGCTTAGCAACTTGGAAGAGAGAGAGAGAGAGAGAGAGAGAGAGAGAGATAGGGAGATAGCTAGCGGGACTCTGCTTTATACTTCGCTCTGTGTGAGAGACTTGTTAATATTTCCAAGACAAATAAAAATAGTCCCATACTATTCTTTACCTCTCCTTGTCATTGAATGACAAATGGGAAAGAAGATTATCTACTTACAAAGCTACCCGAGTATAACAACCGCTCGTCCACAAGTCTAATATATATAACTTCTCTACAAGTAACTACAAAGGAGTTACAAAGTCTTTTTATGACACAAAAAGGGTTGTGGGAGATAAAAAAAATAAAACATGGTAGTACATAGTGGTGGTAGCTGCACCCCGAGGCACATATGGACATCATCCCGGTGGACTGCAGGCTGAAACTACCCTTCCCCTCCAGCCCACCATCCTCCTTTCGACGGATAGGAAGAACATTGAAGGATGCTTGTACAACCGGGCAGCTCTGCCCCCAGGTCAAAATGGTGCCAGCATGCAAAGGCATCCCTCTTCAACACCATGATGCAGAGTAGACACTAGGAACATTGATTAAACCTTCTCCCCAGTATACAAAAATTGAGATATGTCTAATAAGAACCACCCTGCATTCTTGTTCTCTCTCGAAGTTGTAATAATCTCAAGAGAGATTTTTCGAACTGGTGGGGTTAGAGGTAGTCCACACCTACATTTACTCATCCTTCAAACAACCAAACTTTTGCCCTGCTAGTCTCATAGACCCCATCCACACACACACACACACACACACACACACACACACACACACACGTCACATCAACCTCACCGCAATTAAGCTCCTGCTTGTAGCTCGTAATAACGGCTCCCTTACTTCCTGGACTACTATCCATCACATTTCAGTTCATCAGTTTATCTTTTTATCTCTCTTATGAACCACATTCTTCTCCCATCCCTTATTTTGAACCATTCCATGTCTACTACCCTTCGCATTTTAGTTTTCTTTTTCTCCTTTACTAATCTTTATATACTTACTTTTCGTTCTGCAGTAGTTATATCCGTAAGGCAGGATTTCAGGATGAAAAAGAGAGAGGAAAGAAGGAAGGTGAAAAAGAATGCGGAGTAACCAGATGCAAAAAAATAAATAAATAAATAAATAAATAAATACAAGTAAAAATCACACCCCCGCACAAGAAAGAAGCCAACAATCTGTGTGTGTGTGTGTGTGTGTGTGTGTGTGTGTGTGTGTGTGTGTGTGTGTGATGACAGAGACCCCACTTACCCTGCAAAAAGTATGGCAGGAAGGGCACGGTTACCTCCCTATAATTGTGAGAACATGAAGGTACAGGGGAAGACCAGAAAGTATTTTTAAAAGAAGTTTATTATGAAAGGTTAATAACGTTTTGTATGCATAATGTCGTTTTGTGTATGTACCCTAAAATAGTAATAATTAGTAATATCATCGTCACCGGTAAATATACCATCATAATCAAGGCTCATGTCAACACTATCACCATAATCATCGTCGTTGTCGTCTTCACCATCATCATCTTCATATACATATTGACTCCTGAATTTTAGCCAGCATGCATATCGAGGGAATACAAATTTAAATACAAGGAAGCCAGCCCGTGAATACTCATCTGGAACTGCCTTGCCTTGGTGGAAATGCATTTAATATGAGAGGGAGGGAACAGCAACAGGTGCAGCCAGCGGTCATGCGGAGATATCTCCGCCCTTTTAATCTTCGCTGGGACAACACGCCATAGATGTCTACCTGAAAATGCATTGCCCTTGAATGAGATGTAAATAATGAGAGTACGAGAGGAAAGGGAAATATCAGTCACCACATCTGAACCTACAGCATCATTATTCGTGAACTGATGTCCTCTTTGTACCATGTAACTAAATTACGATTACTTAGAAATGCTTAGGCCTACTTGTACAGCAATGCAAAAAATGTTTAAATACTAGGGGAAAAATATTTACAAAGGTTCAATGACTCTTTCATCTTATCTCTTGTTGTCATAAATTGGGTAACAAAATTATTCATAATTACGAGGACGCAGGATAGAAACTCATTGCCAGTGGAAGAGAAACGCTTGTAGAGTATAATGAAAAAGAAACATTTCCTTAGGTCGATCGGTTCTAAAATCTCACCTCGAACTAAATTTTCGAAGTCTTCTCTCCCTGGAGACAAAACTGTGAAAAGTCATTAGGAATTACCTGTGTTAAAATGCAAACAATATAAGTACGAAGGCAAAGACACAATTTTGCAGATCAGTTCCTCAGTCAAATGTCATGTGTACAAGGAAATGAGACGGAGAATATTCCCCAGAGACTCGCAAAGCTCGTGGTGGGGACGTGAGAAGGAACTCAACCAGGTTTAAAATCGCACAGTTCTTAATCTATTTTTTACCACGAGGATTTTTATTAAACGTGGGAAGGACCTGTGATACTGACAGGAGTAATGAAAGCTATATCTTTTCCCTGCAGTTCGAAAAATCTCCTGAAAGGTTAATAAAAACGTTTGGAGATAGCAAGGATATAATAGAATTCCGTAATTTCATTGAAGGGCTGAATTCAGTGTTCTAGATGTCATAGAAGGCTTTGTTTTACATCATTCTTAGCGATTTATTTTGCATATTGCGCTTGAACAATCATTAGTGTGTTGTTGATATCGCTTCATTGTTAACAGTCTGCATCAGTGCAACACAGGAAGATAACTGCGGTGCAATGTGCAGAATAAATCGCTAAGGAAGAGGTTCTACGAGAGCTCTACAGCCACTTAACTTACTGCCCAGTCACATCTCAGAGCCTGCCTTCACTGCTTGGAAACAAATGTATGTAATCCCGAGGGAGGAAGTCCATATACGAGCGTATCCACACACGGCCCGTGGTAGAAAAACCAATTAAACTCGAGAATGAGAGACTGATTAAGACAGTTACTTGAGTGGTGGAGAGGAGGAGGTGGAGACAGAGGATGAGTTGGTTGGACGTGGTGGTTGGGCATATGAGAGGATGGGTGTGAGCTAGAGAGAGGGCAGCCTGATGACGGGGGACAGGGTAACATGAAAGAGATTCGTTTGTGGCCACCTTTTCAAGGATCAGAGAGTTTGGCTATAGATAGATAGATAGACACAGACAGAGAAGCTGGATAGATGGACAAGTATTAATACAAGAGGAAAAGAAGCATTTACCAAGGTCAGGACACTTAAGAATTTTACCGTGAACCATCATTACCCTGGAATTAAATGTGTTGCCAGCCGTCATATTAAATCCCAGCCAGCAGACGCGGCTACACATGCCCGCCCCCACTTTGGAAATACACCTGCTTATTACACACACCCAGTGACGAGCAAAACAACTCACAACTAACTGTATATCTGGTTGCTGATAAGAATATATATACTGATATGAATAACACCAAACTGTACATAAGGTTGCTAATTACACTACTACTGCGGATTATAAACACTGAGGGGCGATCGAGAAGACTCAGTACTATTAACTGGGGACTGACTGGAAAAATTGACAACTGACTAATAAATTTGATCAGTGATTAACGCAGAATACAAGTGGTGGCTGAACAAATTGAATGTAACTTAAACATATTTTATACTGCTTAGAACAACGGAGTAATGATAACAACAGATGACAACTAACTGTAATCTGGCTAGTGATTTGAAGACGAGTGATGAAATAAAGTGATTTTTACCTTGGGCAGAGCAGCAGAAAGAAGTCTAATTTCTGTATGTGTTCTATGCAGTGAAGACCAACAGGTAGACAGAAAGCCTGAGTACTAAATTATAAACATACTGTAATTTAAATACCGGGTATTAAATCCAAAACCTGTCTTTGATACTGAGTACTTAATAGGAAGTATACACCTGTGTTATACTCAACACCGATGTCAGATGCAGTGTGAAAAACAACACAAACCGTATGAGATTCCTAGTGGCAGAGAACGAGTAGGAACTAGTCACAGAGCACTGACCATCTGTTTTCACCTCCCTACTCATTATGACCAAAATGAAAGTCGCTATGCAGACACTGATTATCCTCTGGAGGTATAATGGAGGATGATAAATCTCTGAGGTCAGTGGGCAGGTGTATGCGTTGTTTTTGAGAGCACAGCGACTAAATGTGGGTGGTGTGTGGATTACTTACGAGCCAGCGCCGACCTCCCGTATATATACAACCCAGATTAAGTGCGAAGGAATTTCACTGAAAATATAATGGCTTTGCTGAAGCAACGAAAACCAACGTATAATTACCAGGGTATCTTTGTCTTTTTTTCCCTTCAAAAATTTTTTGTCCTGTATGATTATGTTTCTTCTGTAACAACTGGACAGGATCGTCATGCAGAATGGCAATTCAAGTTATTATAAACATTTTGCAGCACCTCTCCCTTAGTGATTATCAAACCCCAGTATCTTCTGTGTTACTGATTCAAACTAAGTCAATATTAAAACTCTATAATTACTTAGAACAAAGTGATGTGGTTATTACGCAAAATTCAAACGCTGAGGAAGATACTATGAACTCTCTTTTGCTAAACGACCGATATTCATACGAAAACTGAAACGAACAGAGAACAAATCAGTGGACGTAATGGCACAGAAGCATAAAAACCCGTAAGGCATTGTTAATCTGTTAAGTGGGGAATATACCTGCTGACAATAATTTAGAGTAGCTTCAATTTTTAGTCAGGCATTAATGAAACTCTTACACAGTATTTCTAAACGTTTACTGGGCCGTGAAGATGGCATTACTGTGCTTCCAAAGTTTTTTGTTCACTGTCTCATTATTATATCGTAATGAAGAGAATCAGTATTTATGCCCGCAGCTGTGCATGAAGGAAGGCAGCTTAGAATGCCAAGATGAGGTAGCCTGGTGATGTTTGGTAGGAGAGACTTGGAGACGCAAGTACGACTACATTCACCTTGAGTGATCGGTGGTCTCTCTCTCTCTCTCTCTCTCTCTCTCTCTCTCTCTCTCTCTCTCTCTCTCTCTCTCTCACACACACACACACACTAGCAGATCCACTAGGGCTTAGTGGGATATGATTTCCTTTTTTCCCTTATCATTTTGTTATGCCAGTGTTTGTATGATATAGTCTGTACCAGAACACAATGACCTTGTTCACTGATTGCATAGTTTACCGGCTACATATATGGGCAGGGAACCTTATTTAAGAGTTGATCATATGGGAAAGTATTTATAAATTATCTTACCCTCTTACTGTGGGAACGACTCTTCCCTCTCCCAGGCTTGTTCTCTTCAGTCCAATGATTTATTTTGTAGGTTAATATTGCTGTCGCTTGAAGAAATTGTGCAGACTGATAGATCTAATTACAGCCTTTTCAACCCCTTCAGTACAAAAGACCATTCCTAAGTTTAATATAAAGCTCACGGTATTACAAAAATGATTTATAAGTCATTACACCTAAGATGCTTTGGTTACGAAGCGCATGGTAGGCGAACCAAAGGAGATATAAGTATAAACAATCTTATACTCAACTAAAACTCAAGCGGGTTTGGTTGTTCTGCGTTTTTTTAGTACGATTTTTAACTTCTCTATTTTAACTCTAATTTTAATGTGAAGTGTTTGCCAGCAGTCTGTATGAAAATAAACATAACAGTCTAACACACAGCACATATTGTAGCCAAGAAAATTTGTGAATACAGGTCGATGGTAGGTTAGTGCGCGTCCACACGAGTGCTCGAACAAGTGCTGGCAACATGTAAGCAACACAGTAACGAACACGCTGCAAACATGTTGGGAACAGCAGCGTCCAGATCATGTTGACAACATCATGATGAAGTCTCAGCTGCTTGGTATGGACCCACTTATCCCATTGCCTCTGCTGCCAGTGTTCGAAGCTGCACTGAAATATGTTTGCATACATCTGTCCAGATACTGCTGCAAACATGTTCCCGAACATGTTGCCTGCCGTGTTGTCTGCATATGTTCAAGACAATGTGTGGACGCGCCCTTAGCGGAACACGACCTTATATAGTGTTGGGAGCAGCGCGTTAAAGCAGGACACGACTGGCCTGATATATACAATGGTCGTGATAAACCTAATTAAATAGTCAGTACCGACCGATGTATCCTCCACCCTTGCTTTTATCGTTGTCTGTCATCCAAGGCCATATGGATCCATCTCACTCCGACATTCCTTTTAAATTCTCTTGTATCATCATTATCATCATCATCTTAATCTACCACACCCTCGATTACATTCATCCTTCATTATGACCATGATCATGATGGCCGTCAGCAGCAGCAGCCTGTTGTAATTTACTGCATATATTAATCTTCATCATTTCATCTTCATTCACGCAAAATCATAAACATTGCTATCATAATTTTTAGTATCATCATCATCATCATCATCATCACCATCTTTCCTCCACACCTATATCAATGTGCCAGACGACATTATTTGACCTTTCTCCTCCCATATTATCGTTATTATCATCAGCCTGATGACATGTACATTTTACTTCCGCTGAGGTTATGTATTCACCTCTGTTTGTCTAATTGTCCAAAATGTATGTCAAGAGGCTGCTGATGGATTTCAATTGGCCAATAAGAGATTATTTAATTTTGGTGGTCATCTGAGTTTGAGTTTCGGTTCCGGACTGCTTTTTGTTTCTTTGTCCACAAGGTATCTCAAAACTTTACTGATGGATTTCAGTTCAATTTTGTGGATATGTAGGTCTTAGGCCAAGGAAGAGTTGTTGATCTGAGTTGTATGGCACAGGCGTTGACGAAGGTATGTGTTTTCTGGGATCTGTTTGGTATCTGGTTCTGGTTTCGTACCATAAAGAGACAACTGGTAGTTTGGTGATGTGAGGCACTAGTTAGGGCGACGGCCATGTGCTTTGTGCATTAGTTATTATTTCCAAGAGGGGACACGAGAGTTCTGGGTCATATAATTCCACCACGAACCTAGGCCGGTCCCCTACCTATGACCAGGGTATAGATCTTTAGTTACATAAAATTATAAAAAATCAGTAAAAACATCTAAAACTGCTTATTATTGCTGAATAAGGCGATAGAATTGCGAACACTCATTTGTTTGATAAAATCGTGCTAATAATGTCTCTCCCAAATCGTATATTTCAAGACACTAACAGCTAAACTACCATCTCTGATAAATAAGTCTCGCCCCAGTTAATGAACATCCCCTGCCAGTATGAATACATTATCATCAAAATTAATCACGAATCACTATTACTTTCCTATGGTAAAGGTAACCATAACAGTAGCTGAGAAATTTTCTTGTCCTAATTATGTCTCCCGGGTAGATATTGGCTTGGTTAGATCTCCCGTTGGATTTGTGTGTTTTTTTTTTTCCTACATCCGCTTTTCCGCATCTACAGTATAGCTATATCCTTATCTACTGTCTATCTACATTTATCTGTCTATTAATCCACCAGTGTGTCTGTCTATGTGTCTGTTTGTGTGTTTGTTTTTCTGTCTGTATATGTTAATATCTATCCAAATCTATATCAAAATGTATGTAGCTCTTATCTACGTGAAAATCTATATCTGTATTCTGTTTATCTGTCTATCGACCTATATATACAGCTGTCTATCTATCTACACACACACACACACACACACACACACACACACACACACACACACACACACACTTCAGATCTCTCACACACTCTTGCGTACAGGGAGTGAGAAAGCGATGGGCAGACAGGGAGATTTGCATTTCGTACTCCGCTGCGTGTGCCTCCCCATTACCATATATGAGTAACGATAAAAACACAACACCATCGTAACTATCTCTGGTTACATCATCTCTTCCTCTGCACCTGTCGGATGGAAATGACATGGAGGTAGTATTGCCACATAGAGTTTGTCGGAGAGCCGCTCTGTCACTGCCAGGATCTTGAGGGATGTTATATAGCGAGTGATGGTAACCAGTGGGGCTTACTTCATGTGTGGCTGCAACTTCTGCCACTGAGTCATTGCATCATCGGATCACTTGTAAAACATACTGGCATTCATCTCCTTAGGTACTTACTGACATGAGTTAACTTTCAGCAACTTTGGGAGGAGTGGATTCGTGTACCATTAGTGAGAGCAATAACGGTGGGTCATGCTCTCAGGTTCAAAGGTTACTTGAAGTAACTTCTTAACCCTCAGACCTCAGGATTTTTTTCCAGTTACGTGTAGCATCGTCTGTCAATAACAATAACAAAATAGCTGTTTCCCGAGACTGAAGGGTTAATAGATTCACTAGGATGACGACTTTTCATAATGATTTTCCGCTGCCACCAGATAACTGTTTTATGCCTAAATAACTGTCTATTTTATGTTCATAGCCAAGAATATTAAAAGAATCAAGTGTTTCATTGTGCTATTTTTCCGTGTGTGTTTAGCAGTGAAAAGGTTTAAGCTTGGACCTTGTTGGAAGGACACAAGAGTGACAACAGTGGAAATGAGTTATCTGAAAGAAGCATGTGAAGTTACATGGAGAGACAGATTGACAAATGAGGAAGTGAAGGAGCGTTGTGGTGTGAATGTGGATGTGATAGAAAGCGTTTGGAGAAATACATTGAGTTGGTTTGTCCATGTGGAGAGGAGAGTATATGTGAGTGAGGTGGAGGGGGGGAAAGGGAGGGGGAGGCCAAGGATGAAATGAAGGGACGGAGTGGAGAGGCATATGAGAGAGGGAGGTGTGAGCTGGGAGCAGGGCAGTGAAATAGCGGGGGACCGGGCGGCATGGAGGCGATTTGTCTGCGGCCAACCCTTACGGGATTAAGGTGTCTGGCAATAGATAGATAGATAGAACATTTTGAAGTAAGGGTGATGTATGGTAATGTGATGTGACTGTCTATGAGAAATAACAGTGTGTGATGTGACTGTATTTGAGACATGGTAGGTCTTGCCTTCTACTGCATAGTCACATTTATAATGGCTTGTCAAACAATACGTATAAGGTCTGCTGTAATCCTTTACCGGGTAGTGTTCATAAGGAAATGGGTGCGGTATATAAGACAAGGCGGGGGGAGGGAAGACCCCAGACAATTATGAGAAAAAATATGACGTAGAGCATGCGGGAAGACATAAGATAGAAGGGGAGAGGGAAGATGAGAGGGGGAACAACATTATGCTATAAAGGAGGGGAGGAGGTGGGAGACAAAGGTGTTTGTGGTGGGAGGGTGTAATATAGCAATCTTTAACATTCCCTCCACATGCACAAGAATGCAAGGACTTAAGGACTGTATTCTCGTTGGTTCAGGAGGCTCTTAAACACCTGTACCTTGCTAGTTATTTCCTTGCATATGACACGTTGGTATTGGTTTGTATAACATCACAGCTAAGTGGATCATGATACCGCTCTTACCTACAAGGAAGGACGTTCTAAAGCCTAAGAGCTACAAAATTTGTTCCGTTCACAGAAAGCCCAAATCAAGAGCCGTTCATTTCGGGGTACCTGGACAAAGTGCTTCCAGTCCTGGGTAAGCAGCATATAAGGGATTATTCTAGGTTAGAGCTATTCAACTACGCTAGAAGTAGGGCCGATTTATGAAACTCAGATTAACGAAAGGGCCATACATTGATTTACCTGTATTTTTTCCCTCTTTCCAAAAACTTATACGCAGAAAGAAACGAGAAAGTCATATATTATTTGCGTTTATGTTTTCTGCTAAATACGCAAATAAAAAGAAAAGAAGCAAATTCTTTTCATATTTCTGAATCGGTTAAAGGGCCAAACAAGATCCGGATTTGGCCCGTGGTCCGCTATGCAGTTGAATTGCCCTGTTCTGGGTGCAGTCTGCAGAATTAGAAGGTACAGTTTCACCCAACAGAACTGAGTCATCCCTACAATTTGAGTGCTAATTCGTAGTTGTACGAAATTTTATGATCCTCGGCCACTAGGTAGGAATGTGCCTCCTTTGTAGTACGCTTGACCCTCCAGCCTGACTACACTTAACCATTATCTGAGTTAACCGTGCAGATCTTCATCTAAAAAAAAAAAAAAAAAAAAAAAACGCAATAGGGAACCTGCAAACAATGGGCGGGGTTTTTGCGAAGTGTCTGTTGAGAACCAAATGTCCTAAAAAGTTATAAGGCTGAAACTTTGTGTCATGGGTGGTACATTAACATCAAAACGTTGTAAGGGAAAACGTTGTGTCATGGATGGTACATTAACATCAAAACATTATAAGGCAAAACGTTGTGTTATTGGCGGTACATTAACATAAAACAAATTTCCCTCCGTCTAGATTTGTTTCGAGGTCGAGTTCTAGGTGACATAGGAGGCTTCTTGGCATCTTATTAGCGATTTGCGTTGCCTAGTACGCCTCGACATCCTCTTCAATGTAATTAATATCACTTTCATATACGAGCGTAGACATCGGTTTCATCAATTACATACAAGAGGGCACTGAGGTGTAATGTACAGAGTATATTGCTAATGTGCCATGTAATATCCAAGGAGACTTCGTAACACCTCTATATCAGTGCTAGAAACACGTCATTAATATAACAGAATACTAAGGTATTATATGCAAAATAAATCGTTAAGATGCAGTGCTACAAGATCAGCAATTTATAATCTGTCCGAAGGAACAGTGAGATAAGTAACCAAACAACGTACCATACAGTCGTCAGATTTCCTTTGTCTGGATCTTGACGTTTCTTTTTGCAGTACTGGGATGATGACGTTGATAATGATGATGGTGAACATGATGCCATCACTGGGGATGGTGACGATAATGATGATGATGGTCATGATGATGATGATGGTGGTAAACATGATGCTGTCACTGGGAATGGTGATGATGATGATGATTGTCATGATGTTGTTGGGGATGATGATGATGTTGCTGGGGATGGTGATTTTAATGGCAAGGATGCTTATGATGATGATTATGATGAAAAGGATACTGACATTCAAAATTACAAGTATCTCTTAAGTGCAGAGGGAAGATGAGACGAGGGGAGGAGAGGGAAGGGAAGGCTGAAGAAAAGATACTGTGGTGGTGGTGGAGGGAAAGGGACCTGAGATGATGGGGTGTGAGTGAGGGTAATATGAAAAATGATGACAGCTTGAAAAATGGCAGGAGTGAATGGAGGCAACGTCGTGGAAGAGGGTGGAAGTAGGAGAAAATTGCTGCAGTGTGGGGGAAGAAGAAATATCCCCCTTCATTTCAAGCTGAATAATTCGTATGACAGAGACGCCATCATATTAAGAAATGTTTCCTCTGTCCCGAAGGACATCGTCTGACGGTAGTGAGAAAAAAAAAGAAGTAAAAGGGCGCCATCGCTCTAAGAAATAGGGCATAGCGGACCCCCATGGTTGGAAATGCTGCTAGTTATCCCACTTTCGTACTTTCTTTTTCCTCGTTTTTTTTTTTTTTAAATCCCGTCTCATCCTATCTTTATGCAGAGTAGGACAGGATGAAAATGATACTCATATTATAATTTATCAACGTCTTCCCATTCTTTTCATTCATTTCCTACACATTCTTTGACACATATCTCCCTCACAACTTCTGTGTAATCACATGTCTAGACTACACACACACACACACACACACACACACACACACACACACGCACACACACACCTCTCGCTGGCTCAGTGGTAGCGTTCTCGCTTGCCATCTGGTATACGGGAGTTCGCGCCTCGCTCAGGTTGCGAAAAGTTTCACTGACGAAGTGGGTGGTTACTGTCCCCCTTGAGCAAGGGGACGGGTGTGTGCGTGTGTGAAGGTCACAGCCTTGCCCTTAAATTGGACTATATGAGCTCTCAGCTCCCTTCCGGGAGGGTAAAAGCTGACGATCACGATCATCATGTGATCCTGACCGACCTGGTGAATTACACACACACACAGTATCCCAGACAGCTCCATAGAAACTCCAGACTCGCCCATTATGAACTCTCTTGTCCTTTGTATATTTGCCAACATCCACAATATTTTCCATGTACTCTCCTTGTTACCTTTCTTTCTGCATAGACTTAAGCATAATATCCCGCGCTCATGAAAACCTGTTATGTCAGTCAGTATCTCTGCCTCTTGCATAATATTCTCTGCGAAGTCCCTCTGTCATCTCTATCATTCTCCATGCATTCCACATCTCCAGATGAAACTTAAGCATTGTGCACCTTGCTCATAAACTCTCATTAACACTCTTTACGGTAGCCATTTGCCAACACGCACAATAATACTTCTCGTACAGACATAATATGGTTGGAGGGTGAAGAAGAGGCGTTGAGTACAATGTGTTGAGTGTAAGTAGGGTCGGGTGTGTGGGTAATGGTGTCGTGGCGTCGCTATAAATCATCGTCACAGCACCGCCTTGACGCCAGCCACCGCCACACTGCCACCCATGACACCACCCCTTCCATAGCCGATGAATAATGACACCACGGCTGGTTCAGTAAGAAGGGTTGTTAGGCTGTGAATAAAAGTAATTGCGTGTGTGGATAACTAAAGTAAGTCACTGCTTGCTGACTCAAAATTATAACTCTGCATAGATGTCTCACAAAAATAACTTCTCTTCTCCCCACCCCTCAAATTCCACTTTTCCACTCCCACCCATCCAGTCTCAGTTCCACTTCTCTTCTCGTCCCCCTTCCCCCTCCCAGTCCAACTCCTCTTGCCACATGCCTTCCCCTCCACCAACAAGAAGCAGTGCCATAGCACAGCAAACCCGACGCCGGCAGTCGTTTTAGTGCTGACATATAAACACAACAGGATATCTAGTCAAAGATGTCACATATCAAGTTTGGAGTAAATCGGGTGAAATCTGACGATGTTATGCCCATTTGAAATTTGAGGCCTGACCCACCTGACATTGACCCCCCTACCGCTAACTGAGGGATGACCCCCCTGATGTAATGAGGCATGTTATGGGATGCAGATTTGAAAGGAGCACCTTTAGGTCTTGGTTTCATGTCGATATGACGAATATGAAAGGAGTTAGGGCGAAAAAACTTTTTTTTTTTTTTTTTTTTAGGCCTACAGCCTGGGCCTTGGCCCAATTTGGCCCAAAATTTAATCAGGTGATCAAAAGGTCATAGCCCATCACCATCCCTGTAATTTTAGTCAAAATCGCACCAGACAGACAACCAAACAAACAAACAGAAAAACTGAGTGAAGACAATACCCGTCCTCGAGCCCGTCCGGAGCGGGTACGGGTAATGCCACCGTTTCCTCCTCCCAGTTCCACTTCTCTTCTCCCTCCCTCTTCCCTTCCCAATTCCACTCTTTCCACCCCGCTCCCTTCTCCTCATAATTCCATTCCACTTCTCCATTCTTAAGCATGAGTTACCCAGTTGCTTTACAGTATGGGTGACACGAACTGCATATATCGATGACTTTGGGAATGTAACTGCTTGTATGGGTGAGTTAGAAAAATATCTGTGCAGATGACTCGGGGAAATAAACGTGACTTGGTAACTGATGTATAATGAAAACACGCCTGGTTCACTGAGAAAATTTAGGGTTCGGATGAAAACAATTCCTTTGCTGTCGCAGTGACTTTAATTGTTCAAATGCAAGAATTATGCCTATAGTTCGGGAAAAAAAAAAAAAAATATTCGGACGATAAGAAAGTGGTTTATAGGGGAGACGAAACAAATTAGGCTCTACCTGGACCTTATTGGGCCTAAAGAGGATCTACGTAGGACTGAGACTATCGTATTCCCATAACAGACAACTTACCCGATGTAGGAATACTTTCAGCTGTCTGTATGAGTGACTTGCATTAAAAGACACGTCATCAGTCCATAAAGTTTCAAGGAATCTGATATTCTGTACATAAAGCGGCCAAGATGCCACCACATCCTTAGTTCGAAGGTTTCTACCTATTTCACACGACAGGGATGACAGATTTCGCCTTTATATGGAGTTCAGGTAAAACTTTTCGTGATAATGCAGCATTCCCAAAAATATAAATCCCACTGGACCCCAGTGTCCCGAGTACTGGACAGAACTGCGATTTTTCAAGTCTTTATAAAGTAGGGAACCCCCGGGTAGGGACCTATGAACTTCGCGACTATGAGCCGATAGGCGGAGGGCTGTACGCTTAGTACCCTCCCAGTGCAATGCCGCGCCCAGCACCCCTGGGATCCAATGGGTTAATGACTGGCAAACCTATCAGTCTCTTTAACCCATTGGAGCCCAGTGTCCCGAGTACTGGACAGAACTGGGATTTTTCAAGTCTTTATAAAGTAGGGAACCCCCGGGTAGGGACCTATGAGCTTCGCGACTATGAGCCGATAGGCGGAGGGCTGTACGCTTAGTACCCTCCCAGTGCAATGCCGCGCCCAGCACCCCTGGGATCCAATGGGTTAAATATTCTCAGTGTCTGCTTTTTAAGTCAACAGCTGATACAGGCAGCGGACTCGACGAAACCTTATCTATGGACGCATTTGTGTTTTGAAAGAGTTCACATACACCTTCGTTCAAACGTGTATCAGTATCAGTGCAGACGCCAGTAACAGGGAAGCAGATGAGCATGTGGAAGCGACACATAGTTAGTTGCAGGTGATTTAAAATATTTCCAGGCATTTCTGTCCCCTCTCAGTGACGTCCTCTCCTGCTACGGGCAATGTACCATTATTTCATACATATTCTGGCATCTTCTCTCTCGCTTGAGTATTATCATGGTTTTTCTCCAACACAAATCAGATTTTTTTTTTTTTTCGTGATCATACATTAAAAAAAGGGGGGGGGGTTCTTTAATAGCAAAAGTCAGACTAGTTTTCTTACAACTGTCCCAGAAAAAAAAATATTACTACAATGATTAATTAAGTCGGATCACTTGTATTACTATTATGGCAGAGATCAGAACAATAATCTCCATTATTACGCTAAGAACTATATAAGCATTCTTAGCTTCTGAAGTTAGATTTATCTTCTGATTGTTCCCTCAGAAGTCACGCTGATTTGCTGACTAACGATCCTCCTCTTACAAACGTGCTTGTGTCTCCTTTTCTTTAGTACCATGTTGACTGTTTCAAATGTTAGTCTATATTGTCTTGGTGGAGTCGTGTGAACTCTCACTCCTTGCTGCCCCGCTAAAGATATAATCAGTGTTCTGAAGTACATTATCATATCTTACTCTTTGTTGCAGGAATAGGGAAGTATTTAGATACTTTTATCTAGTCTACACACCGTCTTAAAGGAACTGACTAAACAATCTTTATCACTTATTTTTCCATCATACAATAAGCTAATGGATTTACTCATCGTCTTGCGGCCTCACTGTTTAGGTTGGTGCTGGAGAGGGGCACCTTTGCACGTGGCAATGGAATCTCTAGGCAGCTCCTCTGTCTGGTTATGCAAACGCACCTTAACTCTCTCCCTATCCCCTGAAAGGGTAATGGTCGACTGCAGGAACGGGGCAACGTTACCCTGGTGTTTACTGGGTTCACATTCAGGTAAACCTGGGGTTACAGCAACTACTGGTCAGGTCAGTAATATATCAGTCACTGCGTCTTTTTGCAGTTTAACGTAACACCTTCAGTCCCGTGACATACTTGCATTTTCGTCATATATCCACTACTGGCAGCAGATGTTATTCAGCGTGGGAAAGGCTTGGAACTGGGGAGGTTAGATCGTCTTTTCAGCCGTTTAGGCCATCTTTCCAGAGGCGAATAAAACCGTTTGAACATGACAAGAATAAACCGTAAAAAAAGATGTCGCCGTATTGACCGGTCTACATTGTACTGCACGTGGTTATGAATATGTTTCAGTTTCATTTTTTTTCGGTTATATCTCATCTTTTAATAATGACGATAGTGAATCCACCGGGTTAAGAAACACACACACATACACACACACACACACACACACACACACACACACTCACACACACACACACACACACACACACACACACACACACACACACACAAGTCCCAAACAGGCATCATTCTCGATCCCCTTGATGCCCACAACCGCAATCTCTATTGTGTTATGCAATGAACATCACCATAAAAACTGCTGGGATATAACTGCAGGTGTTTTCAGGACGTGGTGATACACATACGCCTATCACGTGGTTTGGGTTATAGGGACCTTTCAGAACTGGTAGTATTGATGGAACTCTAGTAATCTGAAGTACCTTTTACTACTGTTACAAAGTTGTCATGACATCCTGCTGTGACGCGCGTGTTAAGGGATCTTAGTGTCTCAAGGACACGTTTCCGTACAAGACACATCAACATGTTGTGTGATCATTACTGACAAAATGGAATGTTTTAGGCTGGGCGCCACAGCCACGCTGGCGACAGAGGTCAGAACAGTACTTCAGTTCAGAAGGTTTTCACCCATACTTGCTGTGCCGTGGGGGCGTGGTATCCCAAACCACACCCTAGAGTAAGGGTGACAGAAGACTGCTGAATTCCAGGAACGATTTCTGGCGATTTTCATTCTTGCCCTTAGAGTCCGTTAGTCTCATAGTCCCTCAATTCAGATAGAAAAAAAAAATGGCATACCCAAGTATGATGTCTTATGAACTTTTGGATCCTCTTGTTACAGGAGCTTATGATGGTTCGTTTCTCCACATTGCCTGCTTACTTACCTTAAAGTCTGTCCTTGGAAAATATGCTGAGCAGTTATGACAAAGTGATGGAACCAACAACATAATCACCCTCACGCAACTAACTCATTGTGTGTTGGCTCAAGGCAGATAAACATATCTTGAGGCAGGGGATTCTTTCAAGTGTGGTTTAATAGTTAGCACATCCAGCCAGCAACTGGACAAACCCGAGTTCGACTCCCGGGATGACCAAATTTTAGGACAAAGAGTGCTTACCACATACCCCTAGCTCTCCCAGCAGTACAACTAGGCACCTGCTTGTAAGTTCGATCGTTGCGTGTCATATTCTGGGTGAATATTGCCACTTGGTAAAAAACTGACTGTCTGTATTAATGACCCTCGTGCAGTTAAAAAGCACTGATCCCGAGCCTTCTTCTTCGATGGTCCTCGTTACATGTCAGAGATACGTTCCAAAACAGTAGCTAAATTTTTTTCTGTGCATTTGTTACTACAAATTGGGAGAAACTACCAGTCAGCTTTATAAGCAGTAACGTAGGTTTGATTGATAGACATTCTGTTAAATTTACAGAGGATTTACTAACAATACATATATAAATAAATAAGGCTAATAAGTAAAAATACAGAAAGAAAGAAAAGCATCAATATGGTAATATACTGAATTACGAGGAGTTTCTGTATTATTTGTATTTATTTATTTTGAAGTCGTGTGGTTGCAGCGACCATATATGCAGTTACTTAAGACCCTGGTGCCTTCTGCTTATTTTTCTTCATGCAGATTTAACCTTTACCACCCGAGTGGGTCTTTTATATTCTATTCTCGGTGCCTCATGAGGGTATTATTAAGCTTAGGAGAGTTTCTAAACTGGAATAGTTACATACAGCCTTTTGAAGTCCCTTCAGCCTGAGGATGTCTATAATATTTACTTTGCTACCTCCAGGTCATAGCCTATTCTTCAAGTCTGACAGGACGCTTAGTAGTTCAGGAAATAATAAACGCTATATATAACCTCTTCGCTATTAAAAGTCTCTTCTAAGCTGAATATTGCCGTCAGAAAATAAAGGAGACGTCCTCATACTGAAGACGGTTAACCCTTTCAACCCAGGGATGTCATAACTATTTTTCTCCTGCCATCTCCCGAGAATCTGGTTCAGCTTTGAGCCCTTTTCGAACTGGAGGTAAGACTTACAGACTTTATTAATCGTGTGATATTAGGCTGTCTTTTAAAAATTTATCTATTTATAGCCAGACGCCGTAAGACCGGAAGGGGTGACGACAAATGAATTACCTCCATATAATCATCCTCTGCCATTAGGCTTCCCCCTCTCCAAATCACACACCCCTCACTCCTGTGCTTCTGCACTCCCTACCCCTACCTCATTCTCGATCTTCCCCTCCTCCTCCACCTCACTCACCACCATGCTCCTGAATAAATCGTCGGGGATAAGCAAGAATAAACCATAAAGGGACATCCTCGGGCTGCAGGGGCTAACCACACAATGACACACACACACACACACACACACACACACACACACATTCCAACATTATCTTTGCATCTACCGCATCGCGTGACTTCTGCAGCCCCCAGTCCACCATCATCATCATCATCATCATCATCATCATCATCACTCCAACACTATCTATTCATCTATCACTGCGCTTAACTCCGTCTCTTCACTTCTGCAGCCTCCAATCCCCCACCATCATCATATCATCATCATCATCATCATCATCATCACTCTCTTGTCACTCACGCCTCAGCGTACTCACAAACAGACATTCAAGCCCCTTCGCAGACATGCTGTATTTACACTCTTGCACGCACCCTGCCCACCTCTCTGTCGGCATTAATGTTCTCTCTCTCTCTCTCTCTCTCTCTCACACACACACACACACACACACACACACACACACACACACATTACACCCCGTCTCTCCCAGTTCCTAGGTGCCACCACATACTATGGCCACTGCAGGAATGCCATAACTCCCGGCATTACGAGTATAATGGTCATAAGTTGTAAGCCAGGGAGAGGTGGTGGCCAGATAAATATGTACAGGTGTCACTACGCCACTCATGCATTCCTAATTATGGACCCATAATTGTCAGAAAAAAATAGTTTCTAAATATGTTCGCACTGAAAATATACTGAGGAAAAAAGAAATGTTACACGTTCAGTCCGATAATGTAATTCTTTCTGTTATTTCCCTTGGTATTTATAGATGGCATTGGTCAGTTTGAGAGACTACCTGGATAGTAGAGGGACTGATAACCTCGACATCTAACGCCTGTATGTTCGAAAGGTCTATCGTAAGCTCAATGCAATTGTAAGTACCAGGGAAAAGGATATGTGTGTGTGTGTGTGTGTGTGTGTGTGTGTGTGCGCGCTGTGAAAAGTGTACTCAAGATGGTAACTATGATAACACGGTATAATATTTGCTCCCTCATACCTCATGTAGAACACTTTCCAGAGTCCAGTTCCCAACTTTAACTTTTTCTAGCTTAATCACCTCAGTAGTAAACCTTTTAAAATTTCACACAGTGCCATATTTCACATCGTGCCACATTATCTCAAACCTCGCTCTAATCACACTATATTTGCATTTAACTTTACATTTTACTGGTACCGCACCCTCTACGCCTCACAGCCTCGCCACTCCACATTATTTTCATTTTCCCACACCTTACTCCATTATCATCTACCCCTCTCGCCTGATCCATTCTTCTCACTTCATCCCACTGATACACCACCACCCTACTGCATATATATTTCAACATCACACTCCACGCACCTCTGCATCACCATACATCCAACCCAGGCCTCACGATCACACATCTCACGCTCTCATATCACCTCCCACCTATCACCACTGCCTCACCCCAACCCACACACTACCACACCTCTCACTTGCACCTTCAAATTCCCACCCACAACTTTTCATCTACACCTACACCTCACCCACACATCCACCGTCAGTCAAACCTTTCACTCTCCTGCCACCCACACCTCATACCTTCAGACCAAACCTCCCACTCGCAACTAGTCATCAACAGCCACACTTCACCCACACCTTTCACTTCACAACCAAATTTATTACCTTCACCCCAAATACATACACACCTTGCCATCTCCTAAACTGACCACACATCACCCTGTTCATCCGAAGTATATGTATTAATCCCCTTCTGCCTGTATCAGTGTAACACCTTCCAACCACAACTTTCTAACCACATATACATCTCACCCCCACCCCCACAAACACCTCTCACACCCTCACACCCACACCTTTTACCACCTCCCAAACACGAACACACATTACCGCTTTTAACTAATCGCCATCTGCCTGTATCTGTGTTACACGTTTACCTTGGCTCTGTCTTATCGCCTCTCTCCCTCACTTCCTCCTGTTAAATGTCCACCGCCACCACTCTCAGTTAACACTTGATGACATTTGTCCTCCTCTGCTGTCTGTGTGTGGTTGGCATCAAAGGTGTTATAATAATCGTTTTGCGTGGTGGTTTGTGGTGCAACAGTGTGCGATGTGGTTCTCTGTGCTGTAGTACTTTGTGGTGTTGTAATGTGTGGTGTGGTAGTGTGCGTGGTGAGGCAGTGAAAGATGTGGTAGTATGTGGTATGGTAGTGTGTAGTGTGGCCGTGTGTGGAGTGATGTTTGGTATGGTAGTTTATGGGGTTAGTAGTTTGTAAAGAGGTAGTTTGTAGGGTAGTAGTTTGCAAGGAGGTAGTTTGTGGTGAGGTAGTGTGTGGTGTGATGGTGCTGATGGTGTGGTATCACATGGACCCGTGTTGAAGGCTTCGTAATTCATCTTCCTCAGCGATTTATTCTGAATACTGCATCTTCTCAGACATAGCCAGCATCAATAACATCAAGATTATACTCAGGTGCACTTTGCAAAATAAATTGTGAAGGATGAGAAATTGCTAATTCCCCCAAATCCATTATGAATGCAACCCATTGCGTGGTATGGCAATGTGTAAAGTGACAGTGCATGGAGTGGTTAATGTACAGCGTAAGAGTACGGTTCATAATATGGCTGTGTGTGTGTGTGTGTGTGTGTGTGTGTGTGTGTGTGTGTGTGTGTGTGTGTGTTGTGGTAGCGTATTCAACCTCAAAGAATATCCTTAAGTCTTGTAAATGTTAATTTCAATCAGCTAGAGTACTTCACAACACTTAACAAACTCATAGACCCTTTTCCCTTATGTACAGTTTCCCTCCCTTCAGTTCCGCATTTATGTACAGGTTTGAAGATATCTAGCTATATCATTTAAATCAAACTTTCTTCAGAAAAATTTAAACTACCCAGATTCCACACTGCGTCTCCTATAAAGAGGTCCGTCCAGTCGAATACAGACAGACGGAGCGCTGCCACAATGGTTGAATCTTAATTGAGTCCTGATGTTAAATGCTGATCTACAGGGGAGGAAGGGAGTACAAATGGCAAAAAGAGTCCTGTCGCCTGTCCTTTTCCCACCTTGGACCATTTTCTGCTACTTCATTAGGTTAATTGTCATGTCCGAGAGAGAGAGAGAGAGAGAGAGAGAGAGAGAGAGAGAGAGAGAAAGAGAGTACATGTCCCTCATGAGGTGTGAATCACTAAGGAACGTAACTTGACAATGATACATTGCTTGAGGCATAATGGATACAGAGTACCGTACTGTGAGAGCAATCAATATACCTTACTGATTTATATATTACTGCTTTTCTGCTTAAGCCGTCTCTCTGACATCTTATCCTTTTCTTATTTTCTTTTCTTTTCTTTTAATCATCCGGCGATTTTAATGTAACTGAATGAG
The DNA here is from genome assembly GCF_032717465.1 of Coenobita brevimanus. NCBI lineage: Eukaryota > Metazoa > Arthropoda > Malacostraca > Decapoda > Coenobitidae > Coenobita > Coenobita brevimanus. The sequence goes on from NC_136966.1 coordinate 4,703,212, forward strand.
TGTCTACAGTAGTAAATGCCTTCACTAGGAGAACGTATATTTTATCTTTTCTTACTGTCTCAAGACGATCATATTCAAAGCAGGAAGAACCTCTACCTGTAAAACTGTTAACAAAGGCAGTATCTAATCCCTCCAGTTAGAGAAAGCTGTTAAATAAAATCGTCTTTATTTAGCAAGAATGAACTAAAACTGCGTAACCGGACTGCAGGGGTTATAATAACGAACATGCTTGGGCAAATATGACTCTGTGTAAAGATATGATAACTTGAAAAAGAGTTTGTAGTTAACCCTTACATTCCAGTAAAGTATTTCATAGTTTAATCTTGGTATCACTAATCGATTACAGCTAACCTTCGGACAGACTTCTCGAACTTAAAGTGTATGATTCACTCTTCATTTAACCCATCACTACTACAGTTCCATTCTTAGGTGAACTACATGATTTGGTGGTAGCCTAATGTAAATGAAAAAGTAGTCACCATACTTAATGGGTTACAGACTTTAATGGTGAATGGTGAGTAACTTTTCCTTGCTCTTGAGATACGAGACACAGCATTTAAAACGAGTATTAAAACCATGTAAGTAATCACAACCTACGTGCTAAATGCGATCCCCAACCTCTGCACAACATCCACCAGTGATTCATCGTGACAGAGTTTTCGTTTATGCATTGCGAGGCCAACCAGAGATGTTAGCTGGTGCAATTGGAAAAATACACACACACACACACACACACACACACACACACACACATATATATATATATATATATATATATATATATATATATATATATATATGTGTGTGTGTGTGTGTGTGTGTGTATGTACAGTATATGTCAGCTGCTTAGAAATAGTAAGTCAGAGGGGAAGAAGAAGAAGGCAGACTAATTCCTGTCTACTACACGAGGGCTATTATGGCTAACAATCATTTTTTTTTTTTTTTTAGTCGCATCCTTCCCCTAGATTAAGACACGATAACAATCGAATTTACATCCATTTGCCAAATTATGCTGCTGGGTGAATAGGGAACGTAAAGGAAACACTTTCTGATCAACACGGATATCTAGCGCACATTTTTCCAGCTGCATGTTGAATGTGATAACCATGATGTAAATAGGGGAGGGCAGCCAGACAGCGGGGAATCCCCCACCTGCATAACGTCACACGCTCCCCACTGCCTTCCCAGCAAACCCAATCCTTGCTCTCAAGGCTGGCTGGCTGGCGTCGGCCCGGACGTGCTATCTGAGATTCGACCACACTGCTTCATTCATAGCTTCATCTCTCCTACAGTATATTTTATGTCTTTATAACAATTTACCATAACCATAGTCAATACGTCAATAAATCACATTATCATTCGCCTGTAACATTCCACAGCAGGAATTAATTTAGCTTCTATCTGTCTATCTATATTTTTTGTTTCATACTTAATTGCACCTTCCCACCATGGTGGGGTAGCGATACGACTAAGGAAAAGAAAGTAAAATAAAAACCTCCACACACAATACACATTCGATCACATTCACACACATCTATATATCTATCTATCTATACAGTATATATATATATATATATATATATATATATATATATATATATATATATATATATATATATATATATATATATATATATATATATATATATATATATATATTAACACGAGCAACGTTTATGCTAATTGACAAGAGCAAAGAGAGAGCGTGGGGTGGGAAAAGCTGAACCCGCTCTCCAGAGGGCTGATGTGACGTCACACGGGCTCACGCGGAGCACTGTCTGGCTGATCTCCCCTACTTAGATCATGGTGGTAACCATTACACCACCGACTCCCGGTCATACAGTCAAGAGGCTGACAGTCCCTTGATGTAAACAACACCCACAAAGAGCTGCAAGATCCACTACGACGCAACCATATATTCACATCGTAGTTTCTTAACGTACCCGGCAACTGTGCTGGTATTGTGTCAAGCCATATGAGATCCACTGCAAGACAGGACTTTCTCCTCGAAGGGAAACTATTAGTCAGAATGAATCTATCCTCATGCTGGGGAAGTGCAAAGGAGGAAGGGCTGTGTGGAGAGAATTAAGCATCTCTCTATATGTTTATCTATCTATTGCCTGACGTCTTAATCCGGTAATGGGTGACCACAACGAAATCGCCTCCATTTGGCTACCTTCCCCCTAAGTCACTCGCTCTCTCCTCCTATATCTCTCAACTCCGTCCCTCCGTCTCAGCCAGGAGACAGGGCGTGTGTGCTGGGCATTCCCCAGGCCCTGTCTTCCCCCTTACCTTTACTCAAGACAACCACCAGCAACAGGGCTACAGCAAGGCCCGGTCTCCTCGAATTGAGAAGAGAATCATCAACAACAACAACAACCCTCCGTCTCGTTGTTGGTCTTCTACTTCTCTCAAATTACAATACAGCAAAACAGTGCATCATGTTGATAAAATTGATTAGGCTGCTAGGTGATCGTCATCTGAATAATATTTATCTGCAGAGGGATAGACAATATTGGAGATTTTCTTGGTTAGACTGCCCTTCATAGGATAATGTCAACCAATAGATAGTTAGATGGATAGATAGATAAACTGCGTAGATAGAGAGATAGATATAGGCATACAGATAAATAGATGGGTAGATAAATTTGAGTATACAGATAGATAGATAGGCATACAGATAGAAATATTGATAAATAAACTGACAAAAAGACAGAATGACTGACAGACCGATTACTTGACAGACAGACAGAATGACTGATAATCATGACTGTGTAACAAGGCACGAAATGATAACTACTGAGGTCCGTGTTCTGTGGAGGGGACACACACACACACACACACACACACACACACACACACACACACACACACACACACACACACACACACACACACACACACACACACCGCTCGCTGGTGCAGTGGTAACGTTCTCGCTTGCCAACTGGTGGACGGGAGTTTGCGCCTCGCTCAGATTGCGAAAAGTTTCACTGACGAAGTGGGTGGTTACTGTCCCCCTTGAGCAAGGGGACGGGTGTGTGCTTGTGTGAAGGTCACAGCCTTGCCCTTAGATCGGACTATATGAGCTCTCAGCTCCCTTCCGGGAGGGTAAGAGCTGACGATCACGACCATCAAGTGATCCTGACCGACCCGGTGATTTATAATTACACACACACACACACACACACACAAACACACACACACACATATCAAAACCCACTCCCCCACCCTCCATTTACCCCTGTTCAAGAATAACGCAGTGGTTAACAGACAATTTTAACACCTTCTTAAATCATACTCCCCATTACGAAGCCCTGAACCTACACTACACCCTACACCACGAGCAAACGTTACACCCTGAATAAACGTTCTTAAAGTAGTTAACCAAGCAACCACAAGTGCTCACAGAAATCTTGAGGCAGACCCGAACATATAAACTGCCTTGAGCTTAGATTGTTTTTAAGACTGTTTATCCTTTCATCTTCCCCCGCACTGGCACAAATACTTCACAGCAACAGGAATGAATATGTACTGTAAGTGAAGTAGTACATAGGAGTACATACATAGGAGTCCATAGCAGGTACAACAAGGATATCTTGTGGACTGTAACCAATGTGTGCAGGAAAAGGATAGAAATGAGGAAGTACAACTAAAACCGTTATCTGGTATTAAAAATTGCTTATGGGTCAGAATGGGTTTGAATTTTACAACTAGGACTCCCGCTGAGAACTGGATCCCTATGAAAGTAAGACTCATAATCGTGGCTAATTTGTGTTTTCCCAGCGTGCGTGTTTATTTGTACGTAACACAAGGCGGGGCTGTGACCAGTATCAGCATCTTCACTACGATGACCTATTATTTTATGTATTCTGCTAAGACCAAACGATTATATTCAGGTAGAGAACGTCTTCTTTTAAACTAGGGGTGTTTCATACAGCCTTCATTAACCCTTTCAGCAGGTCTCCTCCTCTCTTCTTCCACCCTTTCTCTCCCTCTCTCCTCTCTCCCACAAACTTTCCCCTCCCAAACTACCCCACAGTTTCCTTCTCCCGTCAAGCACTTAAGTGGATGATGAGGCCTCAAGTGGTACGTAAGGCAGAGCAGGGAGTGGGGCTGAGTGGATAAAAGGAAGAGACAAACAAATAATGAGACAAAGGCGAATAGAAGACGAACATAAATAAAGATTAACAGAGGAATAATGATTAACGAGCCATTATGGTGAGCTTAGAAGGCTTCGTTGCAACTCCTCCATAGCAACTTATTCAGCATAATGCACCTTAACACTGTCTTCAAAATGGATGAAATGAATGAGGGAAATGACAGTATGATAAAACAAACAGAACTATGAAAACTTAGGGTCTTATAATCCGTGGCGTAGGAGGCCTGGTAGTGCCTCTTCCACATCTACTTATTCTACCTATTATTTCCATTTCTATAATGTCAAGATGGTTTACACCAATACCATACAAGTGGATACTAAGGTGTAAAGTGCAAAATAATCGTTACTGAAAAGATATTGCGATATGTCTAAAGCTACTGAAAATATGGCCCAAAAGCGAACAGAGGAGGATGGGAAGGGTTAGATTACTGCCCATTTACTGAGCTGAGGCCATTTAGGTAGACAGTCAATGGTTGCTGAGTCCCACTCATCCCAGAAAACAAGACCTGCAATTGACGATATTACATGAGAAATCAATTAAAATTAGACAATTGCAATGGTTCCTTTATCCCATTCCACAGCTTGCACCACGAGTGGGGAAGGCACGCTCTTTTTCAAGGCCGATGATGATGATGATGAACAAGAGGTTCGAACATCATGATGATGATGTTGAACAAGAGGTTCGAACAAGATGATGATGATGCTGAACAAGAGGTTCAAACATCATGATGATGATGCTGAACAAGAGGTTCAAACATCATGATGATGATGCTGAACAAGAGGTTCAAACATCATGATGATGATGCTGAACAAGAGATTCGAACAAGGTGATGATGATGCTGAACAAGAGTTTCGAACATCATGATGATGGTGCTGAATAAGGGGTTCGAACATGATGATGATGATGATGATGATGATAATGAACAAGAGGCTCTAACCAAGCATAATGCCTAACGAACCATTAGAGAAACCGTATTTACAGCTAACTATGGTATCGTTGAAGAAACATCTATGGGGCTGAGGAGTGGAACATCTCTGAGCCATTCAGCGAATGGAATCTTTTCTATGTTCCGAAAAACTGTCTAGGAGAGCAAAAGCAAACAAGTCATCATAGTGAAGGCCTTATTACTCTGCTCAGACAAAGAGAAAACATATAAACAAATATACTAGTGTGTGTGTGTGTGTGTGTGTGTGTGTGTGCATAAGTTTGTATTAGTATGGAAGTGTAATTAGCCTACATCAATTAGTAAGTGTGATGTGCATAGGTACATATCCGCGTAAGTGCGTTTCATTGCTTCTGTGACAGGGTGTATGTATGCATGTTTATGTGTTTGTGTGTGTAGGGTGAACAGGCCTGAATGATTCATGGGTGAGGCCGTATATTTTGGAGTGTTTATGTGAGCTTATGGGAGAGATGAGAGTGTATATCTGAGAGAAATAAAGGTGTGTGTGTGTGTGTGTGTGTGTGTGTGTGTGTGTGTGTGTGTGTGTGTTTACGAGAACAGAACATTTAGGAAAACGACAGACATGGACAGAGAAGAAAAGAGCGGATGAGGAAGATTCAGACGAGAGAGGGACGCCTGTGGCCAAGCGGTGGAGAGTTGTATCTAATGTAAATAAAGAGAGATGTGTCTAGTAAATAGTGCACAAGAAAGGATATAAAACACACAAATGCACCTATTCTGCTATTTACTCTTCCCCTCTCTCTCTCTCTCTCTCTCTCTCTCTCTCTCTCTCTCTCTCTCTCTCACACACACACACACACACACATATATGTATAGAAAGATAGACAGATAGAAAGATAGACAGATACATAGACAGACAGATAGATATAGATAGATTGATGTAGATATTGATATAGACAGATAGATATAATTATATTCCGAGAGAGAGAAAAAAAAATAAATAAACCCAGCCTCTCCCATACAGTGCATGATATATGAACTTCCTGTCTTCTTTTTCTTCCTTTTCTCTGCCACGCGTTTCTCTCCTCCCCACCTCTCTCTCTCTCTCTCTCTCTCTCTCTCTCTCTCTCTCTCTCTCTCTCTCTCTCTCTCTCTCTCTCTCTCTCTCTCTCTCTCTCATCTTCCACTTCCCAATATCCCTCCTTCCCTCCTCTATTTCATTTCTTTCACCTCTTCCATTCTCCGTCTCTCATCCATACTCTTTCCCTACATCTCCCTCCCTCCCTCCCTCCCTCCCTCCCACTCTCTCTCACTGTCTCTCTGCGTCACTCTTCACCGCTCAGTTCTTCTTTCCCTTCCCTATTCCCCCTTCCTCCCTCTAGTTTTTTCTTCCCTCCTTTTCCTTATCGAGTCCAGTCTCCTTCTCTCTTTCTCCTTCCCTCCCTCTTATATACTTATGCTACCTTTCCGTCTTATCTTCCGGCCGTCGAACTTCTTGGTCGAACCTAAGGGCTAGACGTCTAAAAGCTATTACTCTCTCTCTCTCTCTCTCTCTCTCTCTCTCTCTCTTAGTAAACCACTCTACCCTTTCCTTTTTATGGCCCTAAATCGTGTGAATTTCCATGTGAGTTCTCGGGGTTTTCCGGCTTTTGACTCCATTTCCGTACCCACTTCCCTGCTTCCTTTGCTCTATCGTTCCTTTGAACCCTCTTTCTTTCCTTCTTTTTGCCCTTCCTTCCCTCCTTTTTACTTTCTTTCTTTTCATCCCTTTCCACTTCGTTCCTCTCTTCCTTCCTTCACTCGTTTTCCTCCCTCCCTATTTCCCTCTCATTCTTTCCTTCCTAATTCTCTTACCCTCCTTCCACCCTCATTCCTTCCTTCTCCCACAGAATTCTAGTGTGTGTGTGTGTGTGTGTGTGTGTGTGTGTGTGTGTTCTATTCGTTTTTCAGTCTTTATAATAGTCTTCAAAATTTTTCGTCCTTATTTCTCCATTGCTTTCTCTTTCTTTCCTTTATTTTCTCTTTTTCTTTTTTTCTTTCTTTTTTTCCTTACTTACTTCTTTTTTTCTTTTTTTCTTTCCACGATTTTTACCTGTCTGCACTTCCTTCTGAATTTACAGGCCACCCACCATTCACTTGTGTGTGTGGGAGGGGGGGGGGGGAAGGGTGGAGACTGTCTTTTGGAGAATTGTTTGTGCGGGTGTGTGCCGGTGTTTGTTTGTACTTGCCTACCTATGTCTTTGCATTTCTTTGTGTGTAGATTTGTGCTTCGTATCTTAAAGTTACCATTTTTTCCCTTCCTTCCTGCATTTCCTCCTCCGTCTTCGTTTCGTTTCTTTCTTTTTTCGCTAAATAATTTCAGCACCATGGTGTGATTTTCCTGGCAACGCCACATCATTGTGTGTCATAGCAGGAGATACTTTTCAGAATGTTTTCAAAATGCAACAGGTAAACACAACCTTCATTAGCCTCTTCACAACAACACATCTCCCTTGTTAAAAATAATCAGCCACTGTCACCAAAAATCAATAAGGATGCCGTTGGTCCATTTCTATCTATCTATCTATCTACTTATATATCTTAATTTTTTACCTGTCTATCTATTTACCTAGCTAGCTTGCTACGTATGCATGCATGCATGTATATATGTATGTATGTATGTACGTATGTATGTATGTATATATACATCTGTCTATCTCTCTGCTTATCCATCCAGTCATTTATCTCTAAATATATGTTTGTCTATATCTCTTTATCTGCCTAGCCATCCTTTTATCTTTGTTCGTCTATTTATTTCTCAGTTAGTCTATCTGTTTACATATCTACCCATCTTTCCATCTATCCATTCATTGAGTTATGCCTATCTATCTATTTACCTGTCTATCTATCTACATATCCAGCTGTCTATCTATCTATAGCCTGACGTCGACTCTGTGAGCGGTAGAGTAAATTTTAGCACGATTTTCTCCCCAGTCCACGACTGGTTCTCTTTTAACTTTGTCCAGGTTGTTTTCTATGGTTTCCATTTTATCTGTTTCACAGCGTTTTCTCTTTTTCTCTTCTCTTCTCTTTGCTGCTGTTATGCCCATTTAGGTCTTTTGTCATGCCCCAGCCAGTTGTGAGAATTTTTCTAATGACTCTCTAGTACAAAAAAAGAATGTCATTTTTAAACACTTAATACCTCTCTTGCTGCTGTTGACACGTTTGGGTTATTTTATTCAGGTTGACAGCAGACAATGGTCGTCAGGGGGAATTGTCATCTATGGTACGACTTGAAGACGGTGGTGTGCGTGGGGAAACATAGTACAGTAGTTCACATCAGTGCAACATCAACACATCTAACACCATCACTACTGACCCCAGTGGCTGTTTGACTGCTGACTGGATAATGGTCAGCAATTGTGTATTAGTTATAATGGTGGACCCAATGAACACCTGTCAGTACACAAGAATTTCATAATTTTAACCCATGATTCAAGGTTTTTCGAACAACCGGGCTAATGTATGGCCCGGCCTGCATTATATGTGCAGGGAATCTTTTAACAACAACAACAACTTTTCGAACACCCGGTATTTTTTGAGACATTTCATGAAAAATTCTTTAATAGGAAATGTCTGTTTATTCTTCTTAATAGCAGACAGTTTCATTCAGCCTCGTGTAGCCCTCTCTACAAGCTCCGTCTGTATGATAACACCTTTTGTCCATATTTCTTCCTCTCTCCAGACGATTGTTTGAATGCTGTGGTATATCTCCCTTAGGGATGGGGTTAATAGCAATCTGCATTAGCGGCATCAGTACCATGTTCTCTTTTCTTTATTATTCCTGCCACCGCCAGACAACTTTTTGCCTCATGTGATTTATGTATCGTACAGAATGGGTTAGAAACGATGGTAATTACCATATTAAAAGCCATGACTGGTACTGTGACGTTCTTGCTGACACTAGACGATGTATTCAGCTTAGGAACACCCACTCGGACAGCCAGGGTTCATTTGCATATCGTGGTCATTAGTTATCCGTTTCCCTTTATTTTTGTTCTGCCGAGTCACTTCCTGCCTCGGCCCATGAATAGCTTGCCTGTGTGTGTGTGTGTGTGTGTGTGTGTGTGTGTGTGTGTGTGTGTTAATTATTCGCAGCCACTTCCTGTAATGTCTGTTTTCTTTACTTGACTCCAAAAGTATTTGCATTGCCTTTCTGCAGTCACGTGATATTTCTCCTTCGTTCCAGCACTTTTTGTTTTTCTCCTTAGGCTTTTGTGATAACTTTTTAAATATTAACATATCTGTTTTTCACATATCGGTTTTGGTTCAGTTCTTTCTTCTGTTAATTTATTGCTTCGGTGCGTCATAAGGTTTTACATCCGAGGGTAGGTTGGGGTTTACTGTTCACATATATACCAGAGGCCAGCGACTCGTCACTATCACCCTAAACGTCGCAGATAAAATAGTCTAGTCCTGGGTCCCTGCTCTTCTGGAGGAGCCATAAAGGACTGGATGATAGATGGAATTAGTGCGCTTAGCTAAATAGCCATACAGTTTACGTTTTTTCTTCCGTGGATTTTCCTTTTTTTTCTCTTTTGCTTTCGATTACAAGCCACGAATAAATGACCAATCTTTATCTTTTTTTTTTCTTATTCTTCCTCTCATTTATTTTCTTCTTTTCTTGTGCCTCCTTTGTCCTCATTCATTCATTGCCAGACGCCATGTATCCCAAACGGGGTGGCCAAGGGCTTAGAGTTAATTGTTTTTACAGGGAGGGGCACTGATCCTCCACCAACCCCACTTGACGTAGGGATGCCAACAGCATCTGGTGTTCCCAGGCGGTCACCCATCCAAGTACTAACCAGACCCAACGTTGCTTAACTTCGCTGATCGTACGGGAAGCGGTGTACTCAACGTGGTATGGCCGTTCCTTTGTCCTGATTTGTCAAAAAAATCGACTCTATGTTTATTCATTGTTTGTTTAATCTTTTTACTGCTGCTCTCTCTTTTTATTTCAGCCATCTTCTGGAGTCTCACCCATTTATCTCACTTATTTCTTTCACTGTAGGCTAATATATTTTTTTGAAGCCTCTTGTGCCATGTTGATATAAATATTCATAGGCCTCCTGATATTTTATTGTTCTACAATTTTCTCTGTTTCCTTTTTCGCTTTGTCTTTTTACGGTGGTCAATTAATGAATTACTTTTTTCCTGATTGTCTGTCTGTCTGTCTGTTTGTCTGTCTGTCTGTATCTGTGTGTGTGTGTGTGTGTGTGTGTGTGTGTGTGTGTGTGTGTGTGTGTGGATGAATTTTGGAGGAGTGTATGGCGAGGGTTTGGCACCATTTTCTTTAACTTGCTAATCGTTGGGTTGACTCTCTGATAGGTAACTATAAAGCTGCGTGTGAAAAGGAGTACCTATCAGATGGAGCTTGGATTCCTGGGGACTGCACGGTGAATGAATGGATGTGTGGCCCAGCTTATTAGCCAGTGTTGATTAGATTTCCCACAATCACATTCTTTCCTCAGCCTGGCTTTCTGTACCTTATCTCAACCAACCCGCCGGATGGGAAAGAGGCGGAATGATGATGATGATGATGAATGATTTGTTAAGATATCTCCTATCATCATTCATTTCTGCTATAAATTTTTTCCTTTATTCGTTGATGCCTCCTTTTTCTATTTTTGTTCCCTCTTTCTTTCCTCCGTTTCCTTCTGAATAGCGTCTACTTTCACCTTTCCTGTACGTGTCTGTTTACTCAATACTGTTTTCTTCAAATTCTTAAACATTCATTTTTTTTTTTCTTACAGTTCTTTATTCATAATATTGCTTTTTCCTTCTTCCCTGTCTATCAGCTTTGCATTACTCACCATAAATCATTTTTGTAACTTTGTGTTGTGATATCCCATAACAGTATGTCATTTTTTTGTTCTTTATTATTTCCCTTTTCCTTTCTTTTGCTTCGTCTGCTGTCTCCCTTCCCCCTCCCCATTTTTTTTTTTTTTTCAGCCACTTCTGAACAGGCATTAAATTTCTAGTTCTTACTGTCTGTCCGCTTGTCTGCCTGTAGCTATCTGTCTATCTATCTCCCCTTCTATCATTTTGCTTATCTCTCTGGCTATCTATCTGTCTGTCTATCTATATTTCAGTACGTATATTTAAACTACATTTTTCTTTCGCTGCTGCGTTATTGGTAGATACGGTAATTATTCTGTGTGTGTGTGTGTGTGTGTGTGTGTGTGTGTGTGTGTGTGTGTGTGTGTGTGTGTGTGTTTGTGTGTGTGTGTGTGCTAATTATTCACAGCCTCTTCCTGTCATGTCTGTTCTCTTACTTGACTCCAAAAGTATTTGTATTAATTTCAGCAGACTCGTGCTCCCTCTTTCCGGCGGCTTTAGCATTTTTTGTTTCCTTAGGCTTTAGTGATAACTTTTTTAATATTAACATATCTGTTTTCCAGATATCGGGTATACATCCTAGTTTGGGTTGGGGTTTATTGCTCACATACATACCAGAGGCCAGCGACTGGTCACTATCATCCTGAACGTCGCAGATTAAATAGCCAAGTCCTGGGTCCCTACTCTTCTGGAGGAGCCATGAAGGACTGAATGATAGTAGGAATTAGTGTCCCAGGCTAGATAGCCATACAGTTTACATCATTTTTGCCGTGGTTGTTCCTTTTCTCTCTTGCTTTCTACTACAAGCCATGAATAAATGATCCATCTGTAACTTTAGCCTTCTTTTTCTTCTTATTCTTTTCAATCCTTTTCTTCTTCTTTGTTGTCTCCTCGTCCTAATTTTTCAAAAATTTAGGCTCTATTTTTATTCTTTTTTTTTTTTATAATTTTATTGCTGATACCCTCTTTTTATTTCTACCTTCATCTGGAGTCTCACCCAAGTATCTCACTTATTTCTTTCACTGTAGGCTAATATTTTTTAAGCCTCTTGTGCTATGCTGATATAAACATTCATAGGCCTCCGAATATTTTATTGTTCTACAGATTTCTTTACTTTTTTTGTTTTGTCTTTTTACCGTGATCACTCAATTATTTATTTTTTCCTGATTCTCTGTCTGTCTGTCTGTCTGTCTGTCTGTCTCTCTCCCTCTCTCTCTGCGCGTGTGTGTATGTGTGTGTGTGTGTGTGTGTGTGTGTGTGTGTGTGTGTGTGTGTGTGTGTGTGTGTGTGTGTCTGGATGAATTTTGTTTGGAGGAGTGTATGACGAGGATTTGGCATCATTTTCTATAACTTGCTAATCGTCGGGTTGACTCTGATAAGTAACTATAAAGCTGCGTGTGAAAAGGAGTACCTGTCAGGTGGAGTCTGGATTCCTAGGGACTGAACGGTGAATGAATGGATGTGTGGCCCAGCTTATTAGCCATAGTGTTGATTAGATTTCCCACAATCACAGTCTTTCCTCTGCCTGGCCTTCTGTACCTTATCTCAACCAACCCGCCGCATGGAAAAGAGGCAGATTGATGATGATGATACTGATGATGATGAATGATTTGTTGCAATATCTCCTATCATCTTTTTTTTTCTGTCATTAATATTGTCCTTTATTTGTTGATGCCTCCTTTTTCTACTTTTGTTCCCACTTTCTTTCCTCCATTTCCTTTCTAAAAGCGTCTACTTTCACCCTTCATGTACGTGTCTGTTACCATTGTTTTCTTCAGATTGTTAAACAAACATTCTTGGGTCGTTTCTTACAGTTCTTTATATATGATAGTTTTTTCCTTCTTCCTTCTGTATTAGCTTCGCACTACTCACCATAAATCAGTTTAGTAACTGTGTTGTGTTATCCCATATCCGTACATTGTCATTCTTTTGTACTTTATTTCGCTGTTCCTTTCTTTTGCTACGTCTGCTGTCTCCCTCCCTCCCTCCATTTTTTTTTTTTTTTCTTGCAGCCACTTACTTCCGAACAAGCATTAAATTTCTGGTTCTTTTTTTTTTTTTTTTTATATATGCCTGACACAGGGCATAGGCTTCACAGCCTGCTTTCAAGGCCCAGTAGTCCTCCTACGTACCGTACACCTCTACATGTCACCACTTCAGCGCTAACACCCACCGTCCATACTGAATACATGCTAGGGCTGTCTCATACAGGACTGGTGTATTGGTATTAGCGGGGGTATTTGTACGACATGTCGGCGGTTCTTCTGGTAGAGCAGTAAAGTCTGATATTTATGAAATTCAAATCCTTAATTTGTTCCCTGCCCCAGCGGGATTTGAACCCCGGTCCGTTAGGACTGCAGGCCAACTCTCTACCGATTGAGCCACCGCCTCTACGCGAGGTTTCCGTCCACGCTGAGCTGGCCTTCGGACACCTGCGTTACTGTCTGTCAGCCTATCTGTCTATCAGCCCGTAAGTCATTTTGCTTGTCTATATGGCTATCTCTCTGTCTATCTATAGTTCAATATGAATATTTTAACATTTTTCTTTCGCTCCTGTGTTATTGTTAGATAATTCTCTCTCTCTCTCTCTCTCTCTCTCTCTCTCTCTCTCTCTCTCTCTCTCTCTCTCTCTCTGTGCGTGTGTGTGCCTGCGCGAGCGCGCATTTTTTTTTTTTTCTGTGCCAAAGTATACTCCAGTAGTTCTCTTTTAAAAAATCATAAGCAATTATATTCTGTTTCTGACATTCCTGTAATCAGTTTATATTCATCCGTCATTCTCTCTCTCTCTCTCTCTCTCTCTCTCTCTCTCTCTCTCTCTCTCTCTCTCGTACTTCAACCTGTCCATCTCAGCCTTCCTTCTCCTCCCACTCATCTCTCCTTCCTCGTCTGCTAATCTCATCCGTCTCCCACTCTCTTTTCTCTCTTATCTTTTCCCATACTCCATACATTTTTCTTCCTCCTTTCTCCTATCCTTCTCTCATTTTCCCATTTTTTTCGTTGCAGTCTGCTCTCTCTCTCTCTCTCTCTCTCTCTCTCTCTCTTTTGTTTTCTTTCTCCTCCTCTGTCTCATCTAATTTCCTTTCCTCTTTCTACTCTTCTTACTCCCTTTCTTTCTACCCTCATCACCATTCTTTCCTCTTCTCTTCCTGATCTGTTTCCACTCTCCCTCCTCTCTTCTCTCTCTCCTTCCACTCCTCTGCCCCTCTTCACCTCACTCTCGTCTCCCCTCCAATTTCTTATTTTACCTTTTATCCCCTTCTATCTACCGCATTCCTCTCTCTATCCTTTCCTCTCTCTCCACTCTTTCTTCCCTTCCCTACCCTCTCTCCTCCCTTTCCCCAGCTCTTCCCTCTCCACAGCCCCTCCTCCACGCCCCTACCCTCCCACACTCAGCTGGTCGGCCACTCTGAGAAAGTGAAGCTCACACCTGCCACCATCACTCACTCTGCCCCCTCCTTCCCCCCTGCCCCCTCTTACCCCCCTGCCCCCCTCTTACTTCCCTGCCATTTCCCTCTTATCCCCCTTGCCACTCCTCTTCTTGCCTCCTGCCCCACACCTACCCCCATTCCCCAGATCAACCTTCATCCCTCTAAATCCCTTGCCCTTTTTCGACCCTCACTACGACGACTTTTGCTTCTTGCCAATGTCCTCCCCCCGTTCTTCCAGTCTTCCTGCCCCCTCCAACCTCTCATTCCCCTCTCTTGCTCCCTCGTCTCCCTCCCACTCCCCAGTTCCCATCCCCGACTCCCCTGTTTCCCTTTATCTCCTGTTTCCCTTACTCACCCTACCCTTCTCAGTCACTTCACATTTCATCCTGCCCCTCCCAACCCCTCATACCGCCTTGGCCCCTCTCAGACTCCCCTGTCATCCTATGCCTTTGCTACATCCAGCAACTGTTATATCTTCTTTTCTCTCTCCAACCGCAGTGTCTCTCCCTCTTACCTCCTATCTCTCTCTCCTAATCTCCTGTCCTTCCTTGCTCCCCTCCATGCCCCTTTCCTATGGCCTCTTGTCCCCATGCCACTGTCTTGTCTCTTCTGCCCCACACCTATATCCACGTCACTCCTGTTCTCATTAGCAGGCCCCACCCACATCCTTACCCTCACCACTGCCCTCGTTGAGTACACCGACAATCACCCATACACCGATAACTCTCATCCTTGCCCTCACAACATTCATTCACCCTGCCCTCACACATTCATCAATCTCTCGTCTTACAACTACACACACAATCACCCTGGCTAAGGCAATCCACCCGACGTATGTGTTACTAGGGGGTGCGCCATTTGTGTAATTTTTATTATGTAAACCTTACACAATAAAATTTGTAAATCAAAAAAAAAAAATCACCCTTGCTGTCACCTACTGTGACAGCACTCACTTAGCCTAGCCCTCTACACACACACACACACACACACACACACACACACACACACAGCCCTAGTCTTATTTAATACACCTACAGTGATCCCTGTTGTCACTTTCATAGCTACCTCATTGCCTTTTTTCGTCCACACACCCAAATCACTACCTCACAACATCCAGTCACCCTTGGCCTCACTTCCAACACCCTCCCTCATCCCGCTAAGTCAAACAGTCACGTTTCTTCTCATTCTCCAGCACCTCTGCCCTCCTGCATTACACCTTGCCTCACTTCTACCTTCACACACAACATGCTCCCTCACTCCCCATCCTTCCATACCTCAGTCCTCTCTATTAACATCCTCTTTCACATTTACTTGCTCCCCTACCTGCACCCTTACAACCTCTTTTACCCCTGCCCTCACACACAGCACCTTTCCTCACTCCTCACTCATTAGCGCAATTTTTCATACAAACACAACATTGATTTCACTCTAGCATACACCCTAGTCACCCTCACCCCTGCCTACATACCTGCTCATCCATACCCCAGTCCATACTCACCCTCATCGCACTACACCTTCATCCCCACTATTTTCACACATACGCGCCCCCTCATTCCTACCTTTAAACTCTCACTCTCATGCCTTCCTCATCCTCATCCTTACTTTCATATTTTGTGTCTCTCATCCTTGTCTCACTCACCCACCCACCCAACCCTTTACATGCCTAACCCCAACACAGCCTCACTTCCATTTCTACATCCTCTCACAATTTCGTACTCCCGTCACCCTTTATATGAGATAACGAGTTTGTCTGGATGTCATTCCTTTTTCTGCCATTTTCTCACACACGTTGGTTGGATTTTTAATACAATATTCTTGTTATGGGATAATGCATCTCTTTTTATCCATCGCCTATGTATAGCTATACCACTTTGTACTTTTTCACGTACTACACACAAATTCCTACTTGGCTGTGAAGTGTTTGGTGGCTGTGCAGAGCAAGATGTAGGAATAAACAAGCAGTTTTATGAATGACCAAAGTTCTAGACAGCTTAAATTACAGGTCTGAGTGAGGGATTTTTATAGGTACTCATGGTTGCTCGGTTAACAGCTTTTAGGACGTACTCAGAGTGTAGGATGTGACGAAGGCGCCGAGCTCTTGGAATGGGGACGATGATTCAGGTCGGATATTAATATATTAATATACGTTTAACGTTCTTGATTTCCTTGGCGAACAGGGATAGGTGAAAAGCCAGTTAGTTTTGATGACTGTGTGTGTGTGTGTGTGTGTGTGTGTGTGTGTGTGTGTGTGTGTGTGCGCGCGCGCGCGCGTTTCTCTTCCACAGTGCATGAACATCAGTAATTATCATAATTTGTCTTGTTTCACCGTTGTGATTATTTATCCATCCACTGTCGGCATATCTCTCTCTCCACCTATCTGTGTATCTGTCTATCTGTCTTTCTATCTATCTTACTATTGCTTGACACTATATTCTGCGAGGGTGAGTTAGACAATAGACCTTCCAATCTATTCTAGTCCTTTGCATCTGACTATGTAATACATCCAGATCAGTTATATCAACTTAAAACACTTTTTCACAATTAACACTTCGAGTTTCACATGCATTACTCTCAATAAACACACCATTTCCACTTCCGTACCTTACCAGCATGAGATTTTGTGGAAAATACACTCCCCTCGAGGAGAAGGTCTAGTCCTACAGTGGATCTCATATGGAATGTTACAGTAGAGTTACTGGGTAGGTTTAGCAACTGTACGGTGTAATAATATGGTCCCTTTGTGGTCCCATTGCATTGCATCCTTCGTCGCAATACGGGTGCGCGTGTTACATCTAAATGCCTATTGACTGTGAAACTCTTATTTCTGTGACGAGGAGCTGCTGATACAATAGTTAACACATTCAATCTGCAATATAAACAGCAAAACCTTCGCTAGATTCCCGAGTTAATCAAAATTGATTTCCCCTATATCCGTATTCATCCAGCAGCAAAATTTGGCACATGATTTACAGTCGATTGTTGGGTGTTGTATTCTGGTGTAAAGCTGTGACTGTAAAATCGATTATCTGCCTTAACGACCTCCGTGTAGTCATTAGGTATTATTCTTAAGCCTTCTTCCTCTCCCTCTCTGACATATTGTAATACAGCAGCAAACTTTTTTTTTTTTTTTTTACTGCATCAAGTAAGAGCTATGGACGGCCTGGTTATGCACTAACTGAGAAATCTATCAAGATGTTGAACAGAGGCTGGGGCTTGCACTGCCGTACTGTTTGTACTGCAGATACATAAAGCTGGACATTACATCGTCCTGTTTTGAGTCTAATTTAGTACGTGGGTAGGTAATGTGCGCTTGTGCAGTTTTTAACGTTCTTTGCAGAAGCAGCGTCTCGTATCCAAAGAGCAAGGAAAAGTTACTTTCCATTCACAGTTTAACTCTGTAACCCCTTCAGTATAGTTATAATTATCTCTTTTTTTTGCTAGGCGACCACAAAACATTTTTTTTTTCCCAACTCAGGATGCAACTCTAGTAGTGAGTAGCTCAATGAAGACTGTATCTAATACCTCAAGTTTGGGAAGTCTGTCCGAAGGCTTGAGGTAATCGTTTGGTGACACAGACAATAAGCAGCAAAGTACGTCAGTGAAATGTAGGGATTAATTATAAATTTTTTTCCCACGATTATACCTTTAGGTAGTGCCATCTCTACCCCAGTGTGCTCGTTATTTAACTCCTTCAGCCCGGCTCCTGTTTTTTTTTTTTTTTTTTTTTTTTTTTTTTAAGTTTACTGGCTCGAAACGGCTTTATTCAGGAGGGAGAGATTTGTCCTGCTGGAGGAGTTAGATATAGCCTTGATTAACAACTTCACAATTGGAAACCCTCCCTAGGTTGAATAAGATCTCCTGGAGACAGCAGGAAGATAATACACTACAAGTTCTTTGAGTAGACCTTCCTTTAGATAAATGAAATGCGTCGGATGGTTGCAAAACGCAAACAAACAATAACATCAGTAAGAAGTCAGGATGACAGATTAGGTAGAAGACTGATACCGCATGTATTCCTGTCATAAGGCGTGTTGATTATTCTCACAGTACGGTACTCTGAATCCATAATGCCACGAGTCATTTATCAGTGTCAAGTAAAGCTCTTCAGTGATTCCCACCTCATGGGGCACATGTAAAGTCGGCAACAACACTCATGTCGCCTCTCCTGTTTCTCTCTCTATAGACTTTGATAATCAGAATCATGCATCCACAACATCTAACACTGATGAACATTTGGCATCAGATCTTGATCATCAGTGTCGTTTGCTGCGAATTTACTAGAATCATCTTCAGAATTTTAGAGAGGAAAGTCGGAGATGTGACAGGACTTTTGCTGCCTTTAGTATATCCC
Source organism: Coenobita brevimanus (assembly GCF_032717465.1). NCBI lineage: Eukaryota > Metazoa > Arthropoda > Malacostraca > Decapoda > Coenobitidae > Coenobita > Coenobita brevimanus. The sequence goes on from NC_136966.1 coordinate 4,721,935, forward strand.
CTTCTTCCTTCCCCCTCCCACCAGTTCTGCATTTATAGGCAAGCATCAAGTGTCTAGCGACTTGGCACCGCTGCGTATGTTTATATTCGAGTGGATGGACTTCTTATATTGCGAAATCTAGGCAACTTGAAAATTACTGAATAAAGTTTCTTAGTAGGTCTAAATAAAGCGTAATACGAGGGGAGGGGCAGGCTGGGATATTGCAGAGAACAGAGAAGAGTATGTGTACGTTAGCCAAGTACTGTAGCGAAGTACTGTGGCTGATAAAAATGAGTATATAATTATAGGGCATTAAATAAAAGTCGTTGCGCAATAAAAACACAACCACACGACACACACTACCAGGCTATACACACTGCCACACCAGATAAATTGCCAGACTCATACTGCCATACCATGAACTACCACACCTCACACTGCCCACCTAACACTACCACACCATACAATATGGCAGTACACACTGCCATACAAGAATACCATACGTGGCTGTCTTTCAAGAGGCTTTGGGGATTTCGTAACGTCTCTTCCTTCGTGAATTATTCTTCGAGCTCGATGTTCTTGTATGTGGCGGACGCAGGGTATGCTATCGTTTAAATTATACATGTAACATAAAAGAGGTTTCGGACTGCAATATGCAAATTAAATTGTTAAGGACGAGTTTCTACGAAGTTGCCTGTTACACCACACAGCACATTACCTTACATACCTTACAATACTGTAGCTCTCCTCAGTGACACTCCATTCATTACCACACCACAATCTGTCACTCCAAACACTACCACATCACTCACTACCACACCACACACTACACACCAAACACCACCATACCCCTCACTACTACATCACACACTACCTCACTAACACACGACACAATATTACAACAAACACCACCACATCACTTTCTACCACATCACACACTACCAGACTGCTCAGTATCACACCACACATTGCCATACCACGCCACCACACACTACCATACCACCCACCACACACTACCACACCAATCACTACCACATCACACAGCACCACAGCACATGCTACCCTACTATATAGTTAACGTAGCCACTGTTTTCTTTTTTTTTTCATCCAGGCGCAAACAGTAGAGGAGGACTAGAGCCGTCGAGTGCTATCTGAGAGTGACGGTGGGGGACAGATAGCAGGTGGAAGTGAGGGAGAGAGGCGATAAGACAGAGCCGAGGGGACGTGTTACACAGATACAGGCAGATGGAGATTAATACTTCCCATGAACACGGTGATATGTGGTCGTGTTTGGAAGGTGGTTAGGTGTGGGTGTGAGTGTGAGAGAGGTGGGGGTTGGGGTAAGACGTACGTGTGTTTAGAAAGTTGTGGATGGGAGGTGTTACATGGATACAGACAGATGGAGAGTAATACTTAGGAAGAACAGGGTGACGTGTGGTTGTGTTTAGAAGATTGTGATGTTTGGATGTATTTGGGGTGGAGGGAAGAAGTTTGGTTGTGAAGTGAAAGGTGTGGGTGAGAAACGGATGGTTTTGGGTGAGAGGTTTGGTCTGAAAACATGAGGTGTGGGTGGTAGAAGGGCGCAAGGTTTGGGTGAGAGGGAAAATGTGTGAGGGGGAGGTTTGGCTTTAGGGTGAAACGTGTGGGTGAGGTGTAGGTGTGGGTGAAAAGTTGTGGGTGGGAATTTAATTTTGAAGCTGGGAGGTGTGGGTGAGAGGTGTGGTAATGTGTAAGATAGGGTGAGGTCGTGATGATGTGTGGGACGACAAGGCGACATGACAGGGTGAGAGTTGTGGTCATGAGGTGTGGGTGAGGTGAATAATGATTCAGAGGTGCGGGGGTGTGATGCCGAAATCAATATATATATTTTTTATTTTGCCACATTACGAGGCAAAATAAAAAATATATGACGCGTATGGATCGGGTGCGAAATGATGAAGTGCGAAGGAGAACTGGAGTTGTTCGGGAGATGGCTGGTAGAGTTGAGCAGAGGGTGTTGCAATGGTTTGGACATATGGAGAGAATGGATAATGAGCGATTGGTGAAAAAGATAACTAGATCTGATGTGAGAGGTGTAAGGCTGAGAGGAAGACCACGAATAGGATGGATGGACAGTGTGAAGAGAGCGCTGGATGCGAGAGGGATGTCTGTTGAGCAAGGAAGAGTGGCTGTGCGTGACAGAAATAAATGGAGAGAAATTGTGAATGAATAAGTGATGACGCAGCCCTGAGGGGATATTCTCCCGCATTTGGTCTGATCAGCT